>NC_074685.1:21545670-21723170 GCF_029448725.1 Salvelinus fontinalis | reverse complement strand
TGGACTACATGTAACTTACTTTGAAGTGATGGTGAGAGAGAGAGAGAGAGAGAGAGAGAGAGAGAGAGAGAGAGAGAGAGAGAGAGAGAGAGAGAGAGAGAGAGAGAGAGACTCACAAGCGCACACAATTTAAAGAATTGTCATTTTTTGCGGTACTCAACATGAACAACACATGCCTAATTCATTCAACAGCTGCCAAATATCAATCCTCTCAGATACGATCTGATTTCCACCATGTTTAAGAGAAAAGCCAACAGAGTTATCTAACACGGTTACATCATTTGACAGTCACTTATCTTCTCTGTCCCAGCTCAGCACAGATCACAAAACAGACATACACACACACACACACACACACACACACACACACACACACACACCGTCTGAGAGTGACCCAATTTCCTTTAGAGCTGGGTGTTGAGTGTGAATTTAGACTTTTTCCAGTAAATAAATCAATGCAACATAAACGTTTGCCTTGATTGACGAGGAACATTAAACTGATTCTTACATATTATGTCATTATAACTAGAAATTAAAGTGCTATGGACGTCACCAATACAAGACAAGCATTTATGTTGCAATGATTTATTTACTGGAAAACGCAACAACCAGCTTTGAACTTTGTTGTTGTTGGGTCAAGCAGGATATAATGATGGGCTGTAGTGGAGCCCAGACGGTCAATGACCTGCTGCCTTGTATTCTTCTCCTTTAATACCAGGTTAAACACACCACTACAAGGCTACCAACCCTTTATACACCAAACCACTTGTACACACAATATAATGCATACCATATAGAGCCTTCTGTGACAAGCAATATTGTCCGAATAATAAATAGATCATCAGTAATGTATTGAAACAGTATATTTAGAATATATGTATATATAGCAATATATAACAACTACCACACTATTTAATATGTAACCATTAACATACTATATTAGCTAGTACGAGACCACCAAGACATGATGGAGAGGGCCCTCCAAGCTGGCAGACAGCAGTGAAGACTTCTCACACTCTCTAGCTAACCACTGGGACTGCAATGTGAAAATGATGGCTGGCAAGCCAATTAAGCGCACGACAAAAAGATCAGGCTTAAAATACCAAACGTGTGGCTGTCAGCACACCACAGGTCAATGGAAACACATTCACATCCATTATCATGGTGGATCAGGGTTGGAGCAAGTCCCCAGTCCCAGTTCCACCATTCCCAGTCAATTCAGGAATGTTCATGGTCCCCGACAGACACGTCAAACTCCCCCGAAACACACACTGACACGCATGCAAGAACGTACACACACACACACACACACACACACACACTCACACACACACACACACACACACACACACACACACACACACACACACACACACACACACACACACACACACACACACACACACACACACACACTCACAGAAGGATGCACAGTAGAAAGTCAATGGTACTCAATCAAAGTCCCATCATGCCGTTAGACATGAAATAACAAGTCAGGGGAGTCTTCAGACTAGCACACCTCAATGACTGCTCTGGATCTAATTCACTTTTTCTCACTCAATCCAGTCATTCAACTCTCTAACACACACAAACACACACACACACACACACAGGGCCTGCTGATGCCTGCTCAGACCAGGAACCAATCAAATAGAATTAATAGAAGGTGTTACTTTGACCTTTGCTATGGGAAGACTGTGCTCATTGCCAAAAGGGTCCAACAGGGAGGAAAAACGGATGGAATTTAAGTATTTAAACATGAACATATTGTGTTTAACATTTGGCTCATGTGCTCTGGAGGGACTACATGTGAAGTGTGAAAGTTAAGTGGGCTTCTTTTGTGTGGAATACCATCTCGACCATATCACAGCCTCAGTTGGCCTTAGTCAGACTCTTCATATCCAACGTTGTTTTGCAGAGTGAAGTGATGCTTTCTTCAACATACACTCAGCTTCACATTCCAGACACACGTTAAGTACCTGGATTCAAGCTCTTGTCCTAAGGCACTAATGGACATGCACAGACCTGATGATAATGGACATGCACAGACCTGATGATAATGCACATGCATAGACCTGGTGATAATGCACACGCACCGATTTGATGATAATGGACATGCACATACCTGATGATAATGCACATGCACAGACCTGATGATAATGGACATGCACAGACCTGCTGATAATGGACATGCACATACCTGATGATAATGCACATGCATAGACATGATGATAATGCACACGCACCGATTTGATGATAATGGACATGCACATACCTGATGATAATGCACATGCACATGTCTGATGATAATGGACATGCACAAACCTGATGATAATGGACATGCACATACCTGATGATAATGCACATGCACATATCTGATGATAATGGACATGCACATACCTGATGATAATGCACATGCACATATCTGATGATAATGGACATGCACATATCTGATGATAATGCACATGCACATATCTGATGATAATGGACATGCACATATCTGATGATAATGCACATGCAGACCTGATGATAATGCACACGCACCGATCTGATGATAATGGACATGCACATACCTGATGATAATGCACATGCACATATCTGATGATAATGGACATGCACATACCTGATGATAATGCACATGCACATATCTGATGATAATGGACATGCACATATCTGATGATAATGCACATGCAGACCTGATGATAATGCGCACACACCGATCTGATGATAATGGACATGCACATACCTGATGATAATGCACATGCACATATCTGATGATAATGGACATGCACAAACCTGATGATAATGGACATGCACAGACCTGCTGATAATGGACATGCACATACCTGATGATAATGCACATGCACATATCTGATGATAATGGATATGCACATACCTGATGATAATGCACATGCACATTTCTGATGATAATGGACATGCACATACCTGATGATAATGCACATGCACATATCTGATGATAATGGACATGCACATATCTGATGATAATGCACATGCAGACCTGATGATAATGCACACGCACCGATCTGATGATAATGGACATGCACATACCTGATGATAATGCACATGCACATATCTGATGATAATGGACATGCACAAACCTGATGATAATGGACATGCACAGACCTGCTGATAATGGACATGCACATACCTGATGATAATGCACATGCACATATCTGATGATAATGGATATGCACATACCTGATGATAATGGACATGCACAGACCTGATGATAATGGACATGCACAGACCTGCTGATAATGGATATGCACATACCTGATGATAATGCACATGCACAGACCTGATGCTCCAGGAGTACCACAGTAATAACACATGTTGCCTCCTATTACAAAGGTTGGCTATGTTCATAATGCAATGGCTTCATGTCTACATCCCAAGAGTGGTGTGTACTGCCACAAGTCTTGTGTCCACATGCAACATTAATACCATGTAAATATTGCATCTGTGTAACTACTATGTAAATCCAAAAAGGATGAATATTCATATGTATGGTTGATTTTGGGAGCACAGGGTGATGATAATAAACATTACAAATGATAAAGGGTAGAACAAATGTCATGAAAGATAAAGTGAAAATAATTAAAAAATAATAAACACTATTAGGCTACACAGCCCCATCTATTGTTCTGCAGTCCAATGTGATGGAAAGCTCATTCTCCCTCTACATTGACTTTCCTGGGACCACTTCATTACTTCATTACCTCCCAAAGGGTCTTGAGGTGTTACCCAGGCAGAGCATCAGAGCAGCCACAGAGGTTAGTGATTCCACAGGTATCCCCTGTTCCTGTCTCTCTCCACTAGAGGGGCTGGGTGGAGCTGGACAAGAGAACTCAGCCAAGAGGAGGGAGAGAGGGGGATAGAGAGATCCAGAGAGAGAGAAAGGGAGAGGGGGGGGATACAGGGACAAACACAGAGAAAGAGAGGGAGAGAAAGAGGGAAAGAGGGGGGGCTGTAATATCCTGTAATAGCCAAGACTCCCCCTCATTCCCAGCAGAGTGGATGGGAGCAGAGCGGAGCACCAGCAGAGAAGAGGAGAGCTGGCCCCTGGACAGGATCCACTCAGACACACAGCATGTTCACAGCCCAGACCCAGGCCAGTCAACAGCTAGACCTCCCCGAACAGCACAGGTCCCCCTAGATCTCCCTGCTGCACTCACATTAACCTTGCACTGTAACACACCTATTAATGCTCTGCAGCAACAATACAGTCAAGGAATGACGGGGCCTGTCTACCAAAGTTTTCCAGGTGAATGTGTTCTGGCTGCTCATTGGAGTTAAGGTGTAAAATGAACAGCTGAGTGATTCAGCTGGTATAGCAACAGTCGATGGTATGCAGTCACATTCAAGATAACACTTAGATTGCCACCCTTTGCAGAATGCAAAAAGGAAAAGAATAAAGTACCCATTTATCGTTGTTTGAATATTAAAAAGCATCACTGATTACACACTTATAAAACCTCAGAGTGTGTTGGTTTTCACAATCCAGTGGTGTTAATTATATACTTTATGGTAATTACTGTATATATTAATACATTACTGCAGTATATTTGAGGGAATAGCCTGATACGGTAGAATAGTTGCTGGTGATATTATTGCAATAGAATAGTCGTTTTTATTATGTGATAAACCATTGATATTGATTTGTGGGGAGAAATCAATGGAGTTCTTTCTTATGGGACATTCTGGCTGAGGAGTTATGTCCACTAGGCAGGTGGTGTCTAGAAAAAGCAGTGAAGGAGAGAGACATCAATAGAATAGTCATACACAAATGCATTGATTGTGTATCTCTGGCAATGTAAAATGTATGAAGAGGCATGAGATGATATACAGAAATCTGAAAATGACAGTACGTACCAGAATGTTAGGACTCCAATAAGATTTGTACAGTCTACAATTTGAAGTCATAATTAGGGCATTCAATTGTAACATTAATTTAAAAAGTATGAAATGTGAACAACAGTCGATTTATTCATTGAAATTACACATTAAACGGAAGGCAGATCGCTCAGAAGTCTGTTCTATTTCAGGGTTTCCCAAACTCGATCCCGTGTGTGTGTGTCCCCACACACACACACATTCTCAATGTGTTCCTCTGCAGTCAGATTAGGCATTTTTTGGAGAGACGTAAAAAAGGGTTCTCTAGATTGGCAATCTCTCCTCTCTAGGACAGAGCATGGAAAGAGAAAATAGAACAACAAAGTACAGCAAGTACTGTAAACATGGGCCCAACCACACATACTTCAATCCTGCCACTTGCAGACCAGCAGCTCCTTTCTCAGTCTGTCTGTCCCGCCTCTCCTCCCCCTTCTCTGCCTCTCTCCTCCCCTCTTTTCCTCTCGCTTTTTACCCAATCCCAATTTGCACTCTCTGCTTCTCTCTCTCTCACACACACACACACACACACACACACACACACACACACACACACACACACACACACACACACACACACACACACACACACACACACACACACAAACACACACACACACACACACACACACACAAAGCCCTCTTTCTTTCAGTTGGTGGCTTTTCTTTCAAAACCGAAAGCTTGCGGAGGGGAAATGTACACTCCTCCCTCTGTGCAGCTGGGAACCGTCTTCCCTCTACCTCGTCATCACACACTTCTCTCTCTCTCGCTCTCTCTCTCTTACACACACACACACACACACACACACACACACACACACACACACACACACACACACACACACACACACACACACACACACACACACACACACACACACACACACACACACTCTGAGTCATGGGGTCACAGACCATGCCTGTGCAGCCTGCGAGAGGGGGAGAAAATCAGAAACACTCAGTCCCTCCTCGTAAATTTACGTACAAATAAACATCACTGAGGCTGTTTTTCCTCCACTTGTCCTGCTCTTTTCACTCCCTGCTTTTCTCTTCTCTCTCTCCCCTCCTCCCTCTCTCTTACCCATCTGTCTCTCCCCTTCCGTCCCTCCTCTCTCTCCTCCCTCTCCACCCCTCCCCCCTCTCACTCTGTCTTTTTTTGCTGTCATGGAATCTTAATTTCCACATGTGACTCACTGTTTCACCAGCCAAGGCCAAACTGTAAAAAGTCTGAAGCTGTAGGCAGCAGACTCACTCCTCTCAGCAGCGTGCATTCCTTCAGGGGGCTCTCAATTATCTCGACAGGTTCTGTTTGTTGGGGACAATTATCCGTAGTTTCTTTTTCTACATGACTTCTCGCTCAAAGTCCCATTGTGACATATGTCAGGGAGCGACCTAGTTCACAATTCAGGCACAAACACAGGGTATTATTCATACCTGTTCTGTTTTGTAGCTCCCCTCACAGTCACTGCCGTTTGAGTCAACCTCCAGGAACAAACATGGCCATGTTGTTAAATGTTGTGAGGGTTCCCTGTTCAGAGTACCGTGTCGCTTAATGCCATAACATCACAGAAAATCAAAGAACAAAGGAGGAGGGGAAAGAAAGCCTGAAAGAACGCAAGCTTGAATGGAGGGCTGAAAATGGTGATCGGCAGGCAGAGACGCCCACACACGGATGGATGCCAAGTAAAACTCATTGACACAGAACAGCCAATACTTCATCAAGGCCTGTACTAAAATCAGATGAAAGGGTCTAGTCTCTCGCTGGGATCCCCTCGGCTCCAGAGTAACAAAATGGAGTAATACATCTACTGGTGACTCAAGGGGTCTGCAGGTACTGAGGGGGTTGAGGAGTTACACGGACTAAAATGATACTACAGAACACTACAGGGTTTCTAAGGTCTAGGCGGGTTTTAGACTGTAACAATTGAAGGAGCTCTGTTGAAACGCAATGACACAGAATGTCAGTCATTGATGTGTATAATGCCAAATTAAATGATTTATCATGAATAGATACAGAACTAAAATCCCTGGGCCTTTCTCTCGCTCTCAAATTTGGTTTCAGTTTCATTTCTCGGCATAAATTAGCAAAGCACAAAGTTAACAATTTAAGTACATGTCATCGATATTCAAATACAGTTCTAGAAACAGGGCTGGAGATTGAATTACGAGAGTTTTCCACTGATGGACATTTGCCAAACAGTGGTCATTTTCCATAAGATATTGTATATCCTGAATATGTTTCTTTCCAGCCCATACTGCAGCAGTAGTTCCAGGTCGTTCAGCCCCTTCCTGGGGTTGACCCATTACTTCTACTGCCTTGTTGACCTTGTCTCTTTCATCCAACCTCCACCCCTCTTCACATCTCTACCTTCACTAACGCTTTCCTAACAGCACAACAACACTTCTCTGAAAACACTCTCCCACACACACCTTATCAGGCCCCAGTCAGAAACATGAACAGGATTTCCTGCCAAAGCACAGACACACCATTCCCCGTTAAACATTCAATGTGGTTCCAGACAAGATCTGTTAACAGTGTTTAGACTGAATATAATTTGTTTAGGGACATCAAATCCCACCTTGGCTATGTGTGCAGTGCAGGCAGGTAAAGTCCAGCCCACTATGACTAGGAGGGGGAAAGCAACACTGTCTGGCCTTTCACTCGATAATGCCTAGGTCACATCTCCCAGTAGCTGTCTATAACATTCAACTGTCTCACAACTTGTAGATGGAAAGACAAAAGAACACATTGAGGGGAAGAAAAATAGAAAACTGGCAAAAGGGAAGAGCCCAGTGTTTTTATTCCGCCCTCCATTCGTTCGTTCTCTCTTTATTTCGATCATTGATTTGCTCAAGGAGTTATATTCAGCACATGATGTATGGCAGTGAGATCACTGAAACAATGGCTGTGTCTCAGACAGCAGGATTGGCAGAGAAAGGAGGGGGGAGAAAAGAACAGAACGGTAATGGACTCATTAGATGATGACACTTCTTTCTGTCCATAGACACATGAGCAATGCTTGTACATCCCAACGTTGCAACAACGTTGAGAGCCCTCCTGTAACGGTTGTCGTTGGAATGAGAAGGATCGGACCAAGGTGCAGCGTTGTACGTGTTCATTATATTTATTTTAACTCAGAACACTAAGACAAAATAACAAAAATAGACCAACACGAAACAGTTCTGTCTGGTGCAGACACAAAGACAGAAAACAACTACCCACAAAACCCATGTGGGCAAGAGCTACCTAAGTATGGTTCTCAATCAGAGACAACGATAGACAGCTGCCTCTGATTGAGAACCACACCCGGCCAAACAACAAAGAAATACAAAACATATAACACAAAACATAGAATGCCCACCCCAACTCACACCTCGACCAACCAAAATAGAGACATAAAAAGGATCTCTAAGGTCAGGGCGCGACACCTCCATACTGTGTATGATCTTCATCTGAAACAACGTTGAGAGCCCTCCATACTGTGTATGATCTTCATCTGAAACAACGTTGAGAGCCCTGCATACTGTGTATGATCTTCATCTGAAACAACGTTGAGAGCCCTCCATACTGTGTATGATCTTCATCTGAAACAACGTTGAGAGCCCTCCATACTGTGTATGATCTTCATCTGAAACAACGTTGAGAGCCCTCCATACTGTGTATGATCTTCATCTGAAACAACGTTGAGAGCCCTCCATACTGTGTATGATCTTCATCTGAAACAACGTTGAGAGCCCTCCATACTGTGTATGATCTTCATCTGAAACAACGTTGAGAGCCCTCCATACTGTGTATGATTTTCATCTGAAACAACCTTGAGAGCCCTCCATACTGTGTATGATTTTCATCTGAAACAACTTTAACATTTAATCAGAGACACTAGTTGGGTACATTAAAGTGAATATTTTTTCATCAATGAGAAATAACACAAACCTTATGTTGTATTTATTGTCCTTTATAAATACAGATGAAAAATCTATTTTTCAAGGGAGACCAGGACGGCAGCAACAAAATAAAACTACTAGTAGAATCTTAGCCAGCACTGAAAATTATAGCCATATAAAGATATATAAGGCCATGATAATCATATGCACTAATCTAATGCCATTCCGGCAAGTGGAGCAGGTGGTGGGCAGTGGGCAGCAGTGGACAGCAGTGGGCAGGACCTTGGTACAGTACAGACTGAACACAGAAGATTATGTGATCACAGTGAGACAGGACAGGTGGAGGCAGAGGGCATCCTTGCTCCAACACTCAAGTACACACACAAATTTGGCATCGTTTATTTCAGAGAACAATTAACTGGGAACCTTATGACCTCTGGCAGCACATAAACTCCTGCCAATTACGGACACACACACACACACACACACACACACACACACACACACACACACACACACACACACACACACACAAGCAAACACACACACACAGCCCCTGGGGTTTCACAAAGCATTGCAGGCAGCTCTCTCCTGAGGTCCATAGCCCCTAGCTCCATCGCTCTGCTCTGACAGAGGACACGTTTCTGTCTGCTATCTGGCACGGCTTTCCATGCTGTTGTTGTGAATGAGAAGCCGCCAGCCATCTCTCTCTTTATTTCGTTATCATTGATCATTTTTCTTAGAATTGTCAGTCTAATCCACTTGTTGTGTTAAGATCTTTGTTACGCCATCCCATCCTGCTGATAACAATCCTCTTCTTTATCAACACCTTTCCATTTGCTACTTTCTTCATTTGCTCTCATTACTGGTGGGCAAATAAAAATACACCGGATAAGCCTGGAAGAAGTGTTTTAGTCAGATAATGAAAAGCGTAGTCTCTACTACAGTGTTTATACAATTGGGATGAATTTGAGAATACGCATTTGGTTAAAGTTACAGCAGCCTAACTGCACTAATTCAATAATGTGTTGAATGTTCTTTCCACATTCATGACACCTGAGTGAATACGCTGATGTGGCTCCTGATCCTGACATGATGAGGTGAATCGTTAAGTTCCTCTCCCCCCCTCCGTTCACCTTGGCCACATGCTGTTCAGGTGGAGGAGCAGGAGCAGCACTGATTGGTGCTCAACATCTACCATCAGGTCATAGTGCCCTTCAGCATGCTGCCAGAGCCTTCAACACAGTGGAGCCCACCATGTTGTCATACAGTGTACCTTCCAAAGACCCTCATTCTTATCAGACTTCACCTTGAAAACTGATCTACACACCACAGTCCCATTGTCAACCATTATGAGGTAAACAACAAATGTGAATGTAGACCAGTGAAGGGGATCAGATATACAATGTGAGTTCAAGGTATGGCAAAGCAGAGCCCACAGACAGGGCGAACTGGGTTATGGGAGTCATGAAAACACAAAATCAACAGTCCCACAATGAACACAAACAGTCCTAATCATCAAATAAGCACAGAATCAAATGTAATAATTACAGTAGCAGCACTGTAGGTTAAGATAGTCAGTGTGCTATGAGATCTTGACCACATGTTCGTGGACACAGAGTGACTCATCTCACAGTACGGCGCATCACCGCCTCTCAGGCTGCTCATGCATGACACAACTCACACGGTAGGGCACAGCACATACTGATAAATCACTTCTCCTCCACACGCATAACCCAGAACCCAAGGCCCAGAACTACTTCTGACTGTCACTTCACCAAAATCCATTTCTAGATCAGATTACCCCCTCCCCATGCTACCAAAAAAGAAAAACGTAATATGAGATTCTCATAAAGCAGTATTATTGAGATAGTGAAAATATAGGGCAATTCCACCAGGTCTTAGGACCCGGGGGAGGCTAATCACAGCTGTATGTATTGGGCATGATGTTTAAACACTCCACTGGTTCGACATTGAGCCAATGACAATGGCATACAGAGCCGAGAGAGCGAGAGAGCCTGAGACACTGATACCTGAACACACTACCTTAATAATTACCTTAATTACCTTAATAATCGGCAACTTTAATATCCCTATAAAAACATTCAAATGCAGAGTAAAATTTAGTGCCAGTAATTTAATAAATATGAATTCACCTCATTCCCCATTATGTACTCCTTTAAGCGAAAACTGTGTAAATGTTGCAGTGGTGTAACAGCATATTACATCTGACTCACAATGAGTATGTATCAGTCCTTAGTGATCAAGGGGAAATGGCAGCTCTCTGCACACCACACAGTGACCATGGGCTAGGTCAGAGGTCAATCCTTCTAGTGGCGGATTCCATCACCCGGATTAAACAGAGAAATGATATTACTGGAGCTCTTTTGTCAATTACATGTTTTCTGAAAACCAGATATTCCATACTGAAAATACCAGCTATGAATAATGCCATTATCATGAAATACAGTACATCGTCAACCTGATTACCACTTCAAAATCTAAATGTGGACATACAGTATGCAATGGTATCACTGTAATTAATATTGCATAATATTATTGCATAATATTCCACTGTAAAAAAAAAAATGGGCAGATTAGGAAATGTCCATTATTTCATGAAATCATCATTAGATATACCATATCTCCTTATCTTTATCTACACCATATCTCCTCATCTTTATCTACACCATATCTCCTCATCATTTACTACACCATATCTCCTCATCATTTACTACACCATATCTCCTCATCTTTATCTACACCATATCTCCTCATCTTTATCTACACCATATCTCCTCATCTTTATCTACACATATCTCCTCATCTTTATCTACACCATATCTCCTCATCTTTACCTAAACCATATCTCCTCATCATTATCTACACCATATCTCCTCATCTTTATCTACACCATATCTCCTCATCTTTATCTACACCATATCTCCTCATCTTTACCTAAACCTTATCTCCTCATCATTATCTAAACCATATCTCCTCATCATTATCTACACCATATCTCCTCATCCTTATATACACCATATCTCCTCATCTTTATCTACACCATATCTCCTCACCTTTATCTACACCATATCTCCTCATCATTATCTAAACCATATCTCCTCATCATTATCTACACCATATCTCCTCATCTTTATCTACACCATATCTCCTCATCTTTACCTAAACCATATCTCCTCATCATTATCTACACCATATCTCCTCATCTTTATCTACACCATATCTCCTCATCTTTAACAAAACCGTAACAAAACGTGAGGGCTAAATAGTTTTTCCCCCTCAAAAGCATTATCTCTGGTCTCCCTCCCAGAGACAGAGGTGTCCCCAGCCAGCCCATTACAATGTTTTTGTCCTGCGCTCTATTCAAGACCCTCGACCTTTGGCTCCCTGTGTCTCCCGGGCCAGCTGCACAGAGGTCCCTGTGTGGAGACATGCCAGGGAATAATGGAGGAAGAATTGCAGGGAGAGAAGAGAGGGAGAGGAGGTTAGAAGAGGGGAGGGGGGATGGTGGGGCAACCAAGGTCTGGAAACCCTTGAGTTCAGAGCTGATTCAGAGGAATGGAGGGATGAAGGGGGTAAGTATGTTTTGTTTGTGAGTGACCGAGTGAGATGGACTGGATCTCTTGGTAACGGAGGCCACAGTATAGCCGTCCTACGCTCTGCACTGACCGTTCGTCACACACCTAAAACCTCCGCTTTATTTTCTCCCACGCTTCATCTGATAAGCAGGAAGCCCTGCCTTCCCTCCCTGCTCCCTGCCATAAAACACACACACAGACACAGAGAGAGGACACAGGCATCCCCTGCTAAGAGCAACCACTGCGCTGGTGGACTGCCTCTGCAGCAGTAGAGAGACATTAGCAGCGGTGAAATCCTACAGAGGTTATGCAATCAGCAGCACCACAGTGTTTTCTCCTGCATACACTATTTTGGCCAATGACGAGAATCGATGAGTGTGGCCCAGTGGCGAGGAACGACAAGCCTGGAGATTAGTGGACTAACCTCATGCTGTCCTCCTCCTCCTCTCAGCATTCCATCTCATTTCATTAAATGCATCAGATACATAGATGCTGTTGCTTTATGTAATCTCCGGATCAGGCGTTGGCCCAGCCTCAGAGAGAGAGAGAGAGAGAGAGAGAGAGAGAGAGAGAGAGAGAGAGAGAGACAGGAGAGAGAGACTGTGTGGGGACAGAGGGGGAGAGAGAGAGAGAGAGAGAGAGAGAGAGAGAGAGAGAGAGAGAGAGAGAGAGAGAGAGAGAGAGAGAGAGAGAGAGAGAGGAGAGACAGGAGAGACAGGAGAGAGAGACTGTGTGGAGCGAGAGAGAGAGAGAGAGAGAGAGCGAGAGAGAGAGAGAGAAGTCACTGCAGCCCTAGAGAAACAGGGATATGATTCCCCCCTGGGATACCAACAGGGACACTACAATTGTTCTTCCAGTCCCCCATCACACACTTTAACGGATTCCACATTATAACGGCAAATTAACTAGCAAAGAATGAATCTACCCCTTAATTAGCGATTCATTTCTCACTTCCAAAGTGCTGTATTGTCTACTATTATTAATAAGGCTCACTCAAGGCAAATATTGTAAAAGACAGTAGACGTGTGACATGTTGTGAAGAATATTACCATAATGTGATGCAGAGTGAATGTTTCTCTCTGTGGCTTTTGATGATTTTATAAACAGTCCTCCTGAAACAACATATCCTTTGTTTAATTGGGCATGTCAAGAGGATCACAAGAAATTCTTATTAACATTCCAGATGCTCATAAATATCAATAGCTGTAACTTTGCACATATTAATGCATTTCACTACTTTTCCAAGATGGACACACTTCCCGGAATTTTTCTTTCACTGAAGCGTTGTCTATCAATATCTCCGGGATAATGAGTATCTCAAAATAAACTCACTTCCTAGTGTTGAAATAGCCAACAACAACAATGGAAACAGCAGAGGTTACAAATCTGTGATTTCATTATGTACAGTCCGTTTCCCACCACAGCAGGGAAGACACACACCCAAACAAGTTAAACGAACTCCTTAACAAAATCCAGCGACGTTGATCCATACAAAGGCATCACCGTTCATTCATGTCACCTTTCATGAAGAAGAGAAAGAGGGATGAATCTTCTATCTGCTCCTGTCTTCTCATCACATATATAACTCTCCACTACACCACCCTCTGTCTTCCCCTTCCTCCTTTCCTCCTCTCCTCTCCTCTCTCTTCTGCTTTACTCTGTACTCCTCTCCTCTACCTTCTCCCCTCTCTCTGCTATACTACCCAAACCTTTCCATAAACCAATGCTTCTCTCCTTCCTCTTGTTCCCTCTCTTTTCACTCTCTTCCCCTGGCTTAGTCAATAAGCTAGGGTTCCCTGCTGCACATGTGCAGCCAGATAATGCAAATGCTTATATAAATAGAGGCGATAGTGCTGACAGTGGCACTCTTTCGGGTGAGATATCTTTGGGTAATGCACACACACAGACACGCAAGGATCCGAACAACGGCAAGACAAATCCACTTAGGTAGTCTGTTACTGTGTGCTTCATCACATAGACTCTCCTGAGCCAGCACAATGCTACACAACACAACACAGTACATCACACCACACAACGCTACACAACAAACAATACTAAAAATAAAATCTCAGATTCTGTCACAATTTCTAACACGTATAGACCCAGAAGATGAGCGTATGAATGTGCAGCAGCTCTCAGCAGCTCTCAGCAGCTCTCAGCAGCTCTCAGCAGCTCTCAGCAGCTCTCAGCAGCTCTCAGCAGCGGGGGTCTCACCTTCCAGCTCGTGATGGATGATGTCAGAGAGGTTGGGCTCGTCGCCCCACCAGAAGATCCACAGCTCCTTAGCGTCAGGCTTGACTTTGCGGCGCCACACACACAGGAGGTTGGCCTGCACGCAGCGCATGAAGCTGCGCAGCACCGGGTCGTCCTGGGCTGGTGCCGAGATCACTGGCCCGTACTCACCCCCGCCACGGAAGCTGTAGCACCTCCACTTGATGCCCGTCAGCTCTGCCTGGAGCAGAAGAGAAAGAGTGTGTAATTATTACTTCTGTATACTGTAATTAGTATCAATAAAGTTCATTGAATTACAATACACAAAGAGAGACAGAGTGATATTATATTTGTATACTGTAATCATTTTTGTATTATCATAATTAGCATCAATAAAGTTGGTTGAATTGTAATTGAGTGGTGGATTACTGTAATGAAAGAGAAGAGTGGCCTCAATATGACATAACCACAAACTAATTCTCTAGGACTGATCCCACTATAAATCAACATTTCCACCTCAATGACTGTGCCCTCATTATTGAAAAGGTTTAGAATTGAATGACACTGACATGATAAATTCATTATAAGACCCTATTCTATCCTTATAATCTGAGACAACTGATGCACTCGTTGTAGCTCTTTCACGTCAAATAAAGTTGTATACAATGTTAAGTGAATAATGGGCTGCTACATTTATATTAAATATACTGTAACCTAGAGCTCTATGGCATTCCTGCTAACAGGGCTCTGATTTCTGCCTTGCAACGGGAATAAATCCACTGCTACTAGGCAGTGCTGTAACTGTTCTACCCATATGAATCATATTATCTTCACCATAGCCACTGTAAAATGAATATACTCTATAGTATGACACCCGAATAGGCACATGTGAGAAAGAGAGAAATGGAGAGAGGGAGGGAGAGATTAAGAGAGAGCAACAGAGAAAAAGAAAGGAAGACAAGGAGCGAGAGAAGAACGGGAAGAAATTGTGTCAGGGTCAATCACTGGAGCACAGTCAGTGTCTGACATCTTCTCAATTTCATTTGATGGAATGTAACACGTTTATGTTGCCTATCAGAGGGCTAGGGGAGTGAGGCAGTCGGCAACCTTGTCAAATAGGACGTTTGTTCAATCTATCGATGAGCAGTAAAAAGGACAACCCCACTGCACCGGGAAGAGGGATCTTTAAACAGACGCGAAGACACACCAAGGACACAGAGGATAGATTTTCTCAGACAGGAAAACAGTCTGGCCAGGGTGGAATATTGCCGTCATGTGTACAGAGTCTGTCGTTTCACTTCTGTGGGTTGTATTTATATACAATAAACAACGGACCGTTGATCCGCATTAGGAAATGATGGTTGAAAAGCGTTAAGTCTCTCTCCACAAGAGACATTGATTTTGCTTTTGAATGCAACTCAATATCACAGAGTCTTCAAATTAGGCTCCAGTGCGGGTGTCTATGAAGAACAAGGCTAAGAATGAACATCTTACAAAGGCTCCGTTCAATACCCACTGAGGCTGATTTGGCAGGATAAGGGAGACCTCTCGGAGAGTCACGCTGCCAGGGCTAGGCTCCTCTCCTGTGTTCAGCCAGCTGTGAGGGCCTAGCTTGGCACGCCGTCCTGGCTGGCACCATGCCACCCCTCGCCAACTTTCAGAAAAGAATACTGTCTGTCCCATTGGAGCTTGATGGAAGAACAGACTAGATGGAAACACGCAGCAAAATAGGGCACCTTGCTGGAGAAATAGATCTCAATGTGCTTAGGTGGTTGGAAATTTGGGGTGGAGGGTCCCAGCTTTAAAGAAGGGCATGTGTGTGTTTGTGTGTGTGAGGGGGTGGCGGGGTCAGAATCTCACTCCTGCCAACATGTGACCATCATGAGCCTAGGGGAAGGGACGTTTCCTCCTGCAGCTGCTACACGGTGTGTGTGTGTGTGTGTGTGTGTGTGTGTGTGTGTGTGTGTGTGTGTGTGTGTGTGTGTGTGTGTGTGTGTGTGTGTGTGTGTGTGTGTGTGTGTGTGTGTGTGTGTGTGTGTGTGTGTGTGTGTGAAATTGTCTTTCTGTAGTCTGTACAGTATAGCATACAAGTGTTTTTGGTGGAACAGCCCCTATGAAAAATATGCCTCGTAATTACAAGGCCACTCTTCCATAATGACAGAGTGTGTGTAATCTGAGATATAAACATTGGCAAGTCGATAATCTGGCCTAAAAATAGGCCCGGATGTGCTTCTTCCAAAGCAAAGGAGCAGACATCCACCATCCGCTGGAGTCACTCTGTGTGAATGTGAAAACCTTAGACACAGAATCTGACAGGGGTCACTTCTAAACCTGAAACAGGTTCACTGTGAGGCCATGTAGGGTCTCTGTATGGCTGAGACTGCACTGTACCCCCCCTAGAATCACTAAGGTAGCTGGACTCTGTAGCTACATTTAAATTACCGTATCAATTACCCTCATGACCCCATTGAAACTCCTGCTATAGGCTAATACAGGCCCTACACCCAAACAAGGGCACTGCGTTCATCCACCTCTGGCCTGCTCGCCTCCCTACCTCTGAGGAAGTACAGTTCCCGCTCAGCCCAGTCAAAACTGTTCGCTGCTCTGGCACCCCAATGGTGGAACAAACTCCCTCACGACGCCAGGTCAGCGGAGTCAATCACCACCTTCCGGAGACACCTGAAACCCCACCTCTTTAAGGAATACCTAGGATAGGATAAAGTAATCCTTCTAACCCCCCCCCCCCCCCCCCCCCCCTTAAAAGAGTTAGATGCACTATTGTAAAGTGGTTGTTCCACTGGATATCATAAGGTGAATGCACCAATTTGTAAGTCGCTCTGGATAAGAGCGTCTGCTAAATGACTTAAATGTAAATGTAAATGTAATACATTAGCACAGTAGGGGAAAGTGGGGTAAATTGAGCGAAATGGGTAAATTGAGCCACCCTGGTCTGTAGGAAACCATACACAAAATGAACTGTATCATTTGACCAAATATTTAGGAAATGTTCATAATTTCATGGAGTCTGTGAAGGAAGAAACCACACGGAAAAAGTGGTAAGCAAGTTAGGTACCAAAAAAGTATTTTCACCAAGTCAAATGCATTTATTGTGTTAGAGGTTTCATGATGCTTGTATCTGAACCAAAGTAGATAGTTTTAAGATTGTTTTATACGTCAGTTGAAGTCTATATAAGCTTCAATATGAGGTCCTAAGCCTAGCATGAAAGTGAATCCTTATAGGTGTGTGGGCTAATATAAAGTACTAGTCAAAAGTTTGGACACACCTACTCACTCAAGGGTTTTTCTTTATTTTTACTATTTTCTACATTGTAGAATAATAGTGAAGACATCAAAACTATGAAATAACACATATGGAATCATGTAGAAATGAAAAAAGTGTCAAAACAAATCAAAATATATTTTATATTTGAGATTCTTTAAAGTAGCCACCCTTTGCCTTGATGTCAGCATTACACACTCTTGGCATTCTCTCAACCAGCTTTATGAGGTAGTCACCTGGAATGCTTTTCAATTAACAGGTGTGCTTTGTTAAAAGTTCATTTGTGGCACTTCAATATTTTCACCCTCTCATTCACCCTCTCAATGACACACATACACAATCCATGTTTCCATTGTCTCAAGGCTTAAAAATCCTTCTTTAACATTTTTTTCCTTCCCTTCATCTACACTGATTGAAGTGGACTTAACAAGTGACATCAATAAGGGATCATAGCTTTCACCTGGATTCACCTGGTCATGGAAAGAGTAGGTGATCTTAATGTCTTGTTTACTCAGTGTATACACACACCAGAGCAGTGATGCAAATTAAGGGTGTTTAAAAGCAATGCCTCGCTTCCAAAGGCCCAATTTCTGGTTGTCGGTCGGCAAGAGTAATTTTATCCAATGATAACAGGAGTGATGTGTTAATGAGGTGTGTGTGTGCAGGCCCAGGGCAGGTTTCTGTGTAGCCTGGGAGCCAAGGAGCAGCTGCTCTATCTACCGCTAGCCTAGAAGGCCTGAAACTACTCCCAGTTGACCATAGGCACAGATCTAGGATCAGCTGAAATCAACTAACCCTGTAGGGGCCAACCTACTGTAGTCGATACTACAAGTCATTAGTGAACAATGGGTGAGTCCCAGTTACCCATAGGCACATATCTAGGATCAGCGTAAACTCCCCAAATCCTGGTCTTTACTAATAGTGGGAAAATGCCAAACTGACCTTAGATCAGTGTCTAAGGACAAACCTCATCCTACATTGACTCACGCCCGGTCATGACAACACAGACAGAGCTAGTGAGAGGGCCAGTGCCATTTTATCCCTCATAATACGAGGGAACACAAATCACTCATAACACACGGAAACAACCAGTTTCTTCCACTCCACTGCCAGTCAGCTAGATTTTTTGTTTTTTACCATGGCTAATAAAAACAGCACTGTTTCAAGCACCTTGTTTACCGGCCCTTAGTTCTCCCATCTCTGAATGAACACAACGCAAAAAACAGGGGTTTTCCTTCAGTCACAGAAAGAAATCAGAGGTCTGACCTTCCTCTAACCACTATCTCACTTTTCTCTTCTCTTGCACTCAATCTCTCGCTTATCTGTGTGGCAGGGCTGCTTTTGTATTATAGACCCTGTGATTGACAACAGCAACAAGTGAGAAGCGAGATCTCTCCCCGATCTGTAGAGAAGAAGAGATTAATCTAACTGTGAGCTTTCAGTGGATACAGTTGAAGTTGGAAGTTTACATGCACTTAGGTTACAGCTATTAAAACTCGTTTTTCAACCACTCCACAAATGTCTTGTTAACAAATTATAGTTTTGGCAAGTCGGATAGGACATCTACTTTGTGCATGACACAAGTAATCTTTCCAACAATTGTTTACAGACAGATTATTTCACTTACAATTCACTATATCACAATTCCAGTAGGTCAGAAGTTCACATACACGAAGTTGACTGTGCATTTAAACAGCTTGGAAAATTCCAGAAAACGATGACATGGCTTTAGAAGCTTCTGATAGGCTAATTGACATAATTTGAGTCAATTGAAGGTGTACCTGTGGATGTATTCCAAAGCCTACCTTCAAACTCAGTGCCTCTTTGCTTGACATCATAGGAAAATCAAAAGAAATCAGCCAAGACATCAGAAAAACAATTGTAGACCTCCACAAGTCTGATTCATCCTTGGGAGCAATTTCCAAACGCCTGAAGGTACCACGTTCATCTGTACAAACAATAGTATGCAAGTATAAACACCATGGGACCATGCAGCCGAAGGACGAAGGAGACACGTTCTGTCTCCTAGAGATGAACGTACTTTGGTGGGAAAAGTACAAATCAATTCCAGAACAACAGCAAATGACCTTGTGAAGATGCTGGAGGAAACAGGTAAAAAAAGAATCTATATCCACAGTAAAACGAGTCCTATATCGGCGTAACCTGAAAGGCCGCTCAGTAAGGAAGAAGCCACTGCTCCAAAACCGCCATAAAAAAAGCCAGACTACGGTTTGCAACTGCACATGGGGATAAAGATCGTCCTTTTTGGAGAAATGTCCTCTGGTCTGATGAAACAAAAATAGAATTGTTTGGCCATAATGATCATTGTTATGTTTGGAGGAAAAAGGGGGATGCTTGCAAGCCGAAGAACACCATCCCATCCATGAAGCACGGGGGTGGCAGCATCATGTTGTGGGGGTGCTTTGCTGCAGGTAGGTCTGGAGCACTTCACAAAATAGATGGCATCATGAGGATGAAAAATTATGTGGATATATTGAAGCAACATCTCAAAACATCAGTTAGGAAGTTAAAGCTTGGTCGCAAATAGGTCTTCCAAATGGACAATGACCCCAAGCATACTTCCAAAGTTGTGGCAAAATGGCTTAAGGACAACAAAGTCAAGGTATTGGAGTGGCCATCACAAAGCCCTGACCTCAATCCCATAGAAAATTTGTGGGCAGAACTTAAAAAGAGTTTCGCTACCCGAAATGTTTGACTCAAGTTAAACAATTTAAAGGCAATGCTACCAAATACTAATGGAGTATATGTAAACTTCTGACCCACTCGGAATGTGATAAAATAAATAAAAACTGAAATAAATCTTTCTCTCTACTATTATTCTGACATTTTACATTACTAAAATAAAGTGGTGATCGTAACTGACCTAAGACAGGGAATTTTTACTAGGATTAAATGTCAGAAATTGTGAAAAACTGAGTTTAAATGTATTTGGCTCGGGTGTATGTAAACTTCTGACTTCAACTGTATACAGTACCAGTCAAAATTTGACACACTGTCACGTTCCTGACCTGTTTTCTGTTGTTTGGTTGTGTTTATTGGTCAGGGCGTGAGTTTTGGGTGAGCAGTCTATGTTTTCTGTTTCTATGTTGGTTTTGGGTTGCCTGGTATGGCTCTTAATTAGAGGCAGGTGTTTTGCGTTTTCCTCTAATTGAGAGTCATATTAAGGTAGGTTGTTCTCACTGTTTGTTTGTGGGTGAATGTCTCCTGTGTCAGTGTCTGTATGTTACGCCACATGGGACTGTTCCGGTTTTTGTTAGTTAGTTCGTTTTATGTAGTCTGTTTTCCTGGTTCATGCGTTCTTCACGTTGTATGTAAGTTCGTGTCCCGGTCTGTCTACATTCGTTTATTTGTTTTGTAATTATTCAAGTGTTCGTCGTGTTCTTCTGTTTTTGTTTATTAAACCATTATGTATTCACAACCCGCTGCATTTTGGTCAAATCCCTGCTACTCCTCATCGGATGAGGAGAAGGAGGAAGCCCGTTACACACACCTACTCATTGAAGGGTTTGTCCTTATTTTTTACTATTTTTTACATCATAGAATAATAGTGAAGACATCAAAACTAATTGGAATGCATTTCAATTAACAGGTGTGCCTTGTTAAAGTTAATTTGTGGAATTTATTTCCTTCTTCATGCGTTTGAGCCAATTAGTTGTGTTGTGACAAGGTAGGGGTGGAGAAGATAGACCTATTTGGTAAAATATCAAGTTCATATTCTGGCAAGAACAGCTCAAAGAGAAACAACAGTCCATCATTACTTTAAGACATGAAAGTCAGTCAATCCGGAAAATGTCAAGAACTTTGAAAGTTTCTTCAAGCGCAGTCGCAAAAACCATCAAGTGCTATGATGAAACTGGCTCTAATGAGGACCGCCACAAGAAAGGAAGACCCATAGTTACCTCTGCTGTGGAGGATAAATTCATTAGAGTTACCAGCCTCAGATTGCAGCCCAAATAAATACTTCACAGAGTTCAAGTAACAGACACATCTCAACATCAACCATTCAGAGGAGACTGCGTGAATCAGGCCTTCATGGTCGAATTGCTGCAAAGAAACCACTACTAAAGGACACCAATACGAAGAAGAGAATTGTTTGGGCCAGGAAACACGAGAACTAGACATTAGAGACTGGTGGAAATCTGTCCTTTGGTCTGATGAGTCCAAATTTGAGATTTTTGGCCGTATCTTTGTGAGACGCAGAGTAGGTGAACGGATGATCTCCGCATGTGTGGTTCCCACCGTGAAGCATGTAGGAGGAGGTGTGGGGGTGCTTTGCTGGTGACACTGTCTGTGGTTTATTTAGAATTCAAGGCACAGTTACCCAGCATGGCTACCACAGCATTCTGCAGCGATACGCTATCCCACCACGTTTGCGCTTAGTGGGACAATCATTTGTTTTTCAACAGGACAATGACCCAAGACACCTCCAGGCTGTGTAAGGGCTATTTGACCAATAAGGAGAGTGATGGTGCTGCTTAGATAACCTGGCATCCACAATCACCCGACCTCACCCCAATTGAGATGGTTTGGGATGAGTTGGACCGCAAAGTGAAGGAAAAGCAGCCAACAAGTGCCCAGCATATGTGGGAACTGCTTCAAGACTGTTGGAAAAGCATTGTAGGTAAAGCTGGTTGAGAGAGCCAATGTGAGTAAAACATTTAAACGTGTTAACCCTCGCAAGGCTGCTGGCCCAAGACGGCATCCCCAGGCGCGTCCTCAGAGCATGCACAGACCAGCTGCCTGGTGTGTTTACGGACATATTCGATCAACCCTTATCCCAGGCTGCTGTTCACACATGCTTCAAGAGGGCCACCATTGTTCCTGTTCCCAAGAAAGCTAAGGTAACTGAGCTAAATGACTATCGCCCCGTAGCACTCACTTCCGTCATCATGAAGTGCTTTGATAGACTAGTCAAGGACCATATCACCTCCACCCTACCTGACACCCTAGACCCACTCCAATTTTCTTACCACCCCAATTGGTCCACAGACGACGCAAGCATGTAAGAATGCTGTTCATCGACTACAGCTCAACATTTAACACCATAGTACCCTCCAAACTCGTCATTTAGCTCGAGACCCTGGGTCTCGACCCCGCCCTGTGCAACTGGGTCCTGGACCTCCTGACGTGCCGCCCCCAGGTGGTGAGGGTAGGTAACAACATCTCCACCCCGCTGATCCTCAACACTGGAGCCCCACAAGGGTGCGTGCTCAGCCCTCTCCTATACTCCCTGTTCACCCATGACTGCGTGGTCATGCACGCCTCCAACTCAATCATCAAGTTTACAGACGACACTACAGTGGTAGGCTTGATTACCAACAACAACGAGACGGCCTACAGGGAGGAGGTCAGGTCCCTCGGAGTGTGGTGTCAGGAAAATAACCTCACACTCAATGTCAACAAAACAAAGGAGATGATTGTGGACTTCAGGAAACAGCAGAGGGAGCAGCCCCCTATCCACATCGACGGGACAGCAATGGAGAAGGTGGAAAGTTTTAAGGTCCTCGGCGTACACATCCCGGACGAACTGAAATGGTCCACCTACACAGACAGCGTGGTGAAGAAAGCGCAGCAGCACCTCTTCAACCTCAGGAGGCTGAAGAAATTTGGCTTGTCACCAAAAAAATTCTAACTGTTACAGATGCACAATCGAGAGCATCCTGTCGGGCTGTATCACCGCCTGGTACAGCAACTGCTCCGCCCACAACGGTATGGCTCTCCAGAGGGTAGTGAGGTCTGCACAACGCATCACCGGGGGAAAACTACCTGCCCTTCAGGACACCTACACCACCTGATGTCACAGGAAGGCCAAAAAGATCATCAAGGACAACAACCACCCGAGCCACTGCCTTTTCACCCCACTATCATCCAGAAGGCGAGGTCAGTACAGGTGCATCAAAGCTGGGACCGAGAGACTGAAAAACAGCTTCAATCTCAAGGCCATCAGACTGTTAAACAGCCATCACTAACATTGAATGGCTGCTGCCAACATACTGACTCATCTCTAGCCACTTTAATAATGAAAAATGTATGTAATAAATGTATCACTAGCCACTTTAAACAATTCCACTTTATTTAATGTTTACATAGCCTACAATACTCATCTCATATGTATATACTGTACTCTTAGATATTACTGCATGGTCGGAACTAGAAGCCCAAGCATTTCGCTACACTCGCATTAACATCTGCTAACCATGTGTATGTTACAAGTAACATTTGATTTGATTCAATTTGAGAATGCCAAGAGTGTGCAAAGTGTTCATCAAGGCAAAGGATGACTAATCTCAAGTATAAAATATATATTGATTTGTTTAACACTTGTTTGGTTACTACATGATTCCATCTATGTTATTTCATAGTTCTGATGTCTTCACTATTATTCTTCAATGTAGAAAACCGTAAAAAATTAAGAAAAACCCTTGAATGAGTAGGTGTGTCCAAACTGTTGCCTGGTACTGTATGTGTTAGTATACAGACAGGTGAATGACTATACTACAGTATTTGTGTTCAGGTATCAACCAATACAATATCCTGCAAAAGGGTCAAACAGAAAACACTCGACATCTGGTTGTAATCAAACACATATGGGAGTCAAAGCGTCTCCTCTGGTGAACCTTTGGCACACACATAGCTGAAATTGCAAGTAGCGGCCAGAGTCAGACACATAACTTAGTGAGGATAAAAGTCAGGCACATACAGTACAGGCACACTTATATAACGTATTAAGACACTGTAGATGTTACATGTAGTGTGTTGGACTCACTATATAGAGCCTCAGCAAACCAGCACAACTCAGTAAGGTGATAGTGAACCTACTGTATACAGCCTTAACACACAACCCAATAGAAAACCCATAGACTCTAAACAGGAGACAAATAACAACAGGGAAACCCCCATAATATAATTACAAGGTTTCTGCACAGACACGTAAGCACAGTTGACTCAATCTTCACCTTTGAGGTCAGCGGCAGACAGAAAGGCGAAGCCACAAGAGTTCTTGTGGAGTGAGAAAACATTCACCTTATTGTCCTGCCTTAACAACTTGGGGTGTTGGGGAATAGCTTCCGAGTAGTAATGAATGGATTGTTTGTATTTGACCTCCATGTCGCAAATGTAATTTTTCCTCTAGACTGATACACATACACGCGAGTGCAAGGCACTGCAAAAGCAAGATCGTAGTAGAAATTGGGAGAAAAAAGGGGAGAAAATACACACAAAAAAACAAATAGACGTACATTGACGCACAAGGTCATGCATGACAGCACAGGCAGAGACATGACTGTATAGTGGGCAGAGCACTTCCTTCTAGGATTGGGAGGCATCCAGATTTTCATATCGTCATTCCATCCTTCTCTCAGCAAGGGATATATGGTATTATCGGCGTAGTACACAGAGGGGTGTCAAAAAAATGCTAAAAAGACCATTGGGCGTCTATTACCAGAATGCTAACAAGTAATTTGCAAAAGTAATAGCACATTTCCTTGCAGGCTGCTAGCTAAATATGCTAATGAGCGCAAAAGAAAATAAACTAATTGCAAAGCCAGGTAATCTAGCGCCAAAAGTTATACATATATATGTATGAACTACCGAATGTCATTTTTGGTGAGTTTGACATTTACAAGCGAACAGGAACGAGATATCGTGCAAATGATCAAAGTTTTGACGCATGCAGTACTGGCTCTCCAGCAGCATGTCTACACACTGTGTCTGTTGTGAGTCTAGAGTCGCTGTGAGTCTAGAGTCGCTAAGGCAACGGCTTGCCTGCTTGGAGAAGAGGGTAGAGGAGCAGACGGCCAAGAACTGAGAAGAGTAAAAACGCAAGGAAATCAAGATAACAGTGGCAGCTGTACAAATAACTCCTCCAAAGGGCTTTTACTTCTCAAACACAGCAGAAAGCTAAAACAATATGATGCCCCGTCACCTTATTAATTCAGCCACTTACTTAGATAGCAAGTTAAAGGGGTTGTATTAATGCAAATTTCTGTGTTTTTCACGCAGGAAAAAAAGATAAAACACATAATATCTTGCTGGAGTTTTGTAAACACAGATCTAAAATGCCTCTTAATGTAATTTATGCTCGGCATCAGACTCGTTTTGTGCTTCAGTTGCCCTTCTAAACTATGATGAGAATTCACAAACAGGCATTCAAATCAGTAGACAGCACTGCAAATGATATGTAGCTTCTTTTCTCCAGTACTACGGTGAAATGCAATATTAAAGCAAAACATGAAGAAATATAGCTGGCTACATTCTTTCTATGATAAGCCTAAACATTAGAAATATGATGGCCATGCATCGTTTTTGCAAAAAGACCTTGCTTCTTCATTTTAAGCTCATTTAAGTGTGGCTGCCAGCCAAATAGCGTTGCACTTCTGTTGTCATCTGATGAAAATGGAGCTATTTTACACCGAATGTGTTGCACTAATGTATTTTATGTAAAGGAAAACTATAGTTGTACGTCCCTGATCACTCCATTGAAGCAAAAAAACTGTTGACTTTCAATATAAAACGCGACCCCTGTCAATGCACAGCTGGATATACCTGCTCCCGCTTTCTCCTGTTGTGCTATTTACAAACAAACACATGACTGGCTCAACTGTGCCGGGGAAATAAGTAAGATTCATAACATAAAAAAATGTGACAAGTGAAATAAGAACGCGATCTGCATTATCTCCTAACGCATTGCACAAGTTGACTGCAGGTATTGACAAAAAAAATAGCTACAAATATTAAAATGTATTGAAAACATAAGAAAAACTTTCAAAGGTATGGAGGGTATTGAAAAAACCTCCCATGGCTATTTCCAAATCCCAAGGTATACGGTTTACAGATTAAGTTGGAAGTTTACATACACCTTAGCCAAATACACAATTCCTGACATTTAATCCTAGTAAAAATTCCCTGTCTAAGGTCAGTTAGGATCACCACTTTATTTTAAGAATGTGAAATGTCAGAATAATAGAACAGAGAATGATTTATTTCAGCTTTTATTTCTTTCATCACATTCCCAGTGGGTCAGAAGTTCACATATACTCAATTAATATTTAGTAGCATTGCCTTTAAATTGTTTAACTTGGGTCAAACGTGTCAGGTAGCCTTCCACAAGCTTCCCAAAATAAGTTGGGTGAATTTTGGCCAATTCCTCCTGACAGAGCTGGTGTAACTGAGTCAGGTTTGTAGGCCTCCTTGCTCGCACACACTTTTTCAGTTCTACCCACAATTTTTCTATCGGATTGAGGTCAGGGCTTTGTGATGGCCACTCCAATAACTTGACTTTGTCCTTAAGCCATTTTGCCACAACTTTGGAAGTATGCTTGGGGTCATTGTCCATTTGGAAGACCCATTTGCGACCAAGCTTTAACTTCCTGACTGATGTCTTGAGATGTTGCTTCAATATATCCACATAATTTTTCATCCTCATGATGCCATCTATTTTGTGAAGTGCACCAGTCCCTCCTGCAGCCAAGCACCCCCACAACATGATGCTGCCACCCCCGTGCTTCATGGTTGGGATGGTGTTCTTCGGCTTGCAAGCATCCCCCTTTTTCCTCCAAACATAACAATGATCATTATGGCCAAACAGTTATATTTTTGTTTCATCAGACCAGAGGACATTTCTCCAAAAAGAAATTTTGCAGTTGCAAACCGTAGTCTGGCTTTTTTATGGCGGTTTTGGAGCAGTGGCTTCTTCCTTGCTGAGTGGCCTTTCAGGTTATGTCAATATAGCACTCATTTTACTATGGATATAGATACTTTTGTACCTGTTTCCTCCAGCATCTTCACAAGGTCCTTTGCTGTTGTTCTGTGAGTGATTTGCACTTTTCGCACCAAAGTATGTTAATCTCTAGGAGACAGAACGTGTCTCCTTCCTGAGCGGTATGACGGCTGCGTG
The DNA here is from genome assembly GCF_029448725.1 of Salvelinus fontinalis. Classification (NCBI taxonomy): domain Eukaryota; kingdom Metazoa; phylum Chordata; class Actinopteri; order Salmoniformes; family Salmonidae; genus Salvelinus; species Salvelinus fontinalis. The sequence continues at coordinate 21,695,368 of NC_074685.1, read as the reverse complement.
GTCCCATGGTGTTTATACTTGCGTACTATTGTTTGTACAGATGAACGTGGTACCTCCAGGCGTTTGGAAATTGCTCCCAAGGATGATCCAGACTTGTGGAGGTCTACAATTATTTTTCTGAAGTCTTGGCTGATTTCCTTTGATTTTCCCATGATGTCAAGCAAAGAGGCACTGAGTTTGAAGGTAGGCCTCAATATACATCCACAGGTACACCTTCAATTAACTCAAATGAGGTCAATTAGCCTATCAGAAGCTTATAAAGGCATGACATCATTTTCTGAAAATGTCCAAGCTGTTTAAAGGCACAGTCAACTTAGTGTATGTAAACTTCTGACCTCCTGGAATTGTGATACAGTTAATTATAAGTGAAATAATCTGTCTGTAAACAATTGGAAAAATTACTTGCGTCATGAACAAAGTAGATGTCCTAACAGACTTGCCAAAACTATAGTTTGTCAACAAGATATTTGTGGAGGTTGAAAAACAAGTTTTAATGACTCCAACCTAAGTGTACGTAAACTTCCGACTTCAACTGTATATATTTACAAAATAATATATTGGGGGATTGAAAATGATGCAGACAATTGCATTGATGGAAGCTACAATCTAGCTGCAATATTAAACCTGATCTACCCCATAGACAAATTCAAAATAAATAATTTTATTTTGTAATCAGCGACAGAAACATAAAGCACAGAGTAATCTGGAGTTCTCAAGGAGCCCAGGGGACTTCACTGTACACTCTGACTTACTATCAACACACCATGCTATCTCTTCCATCTGAATGCTAAATTCAGCTTAGCAAACAGCTTGACTTTCTAAAAACTCACTTACTATCAAAGCCTTTTAGTCTTTAAGAATGTGGGTCACTTGAACAGGTGGGTCTCCTCGCCAGTTAGAAGATGGGAACCTGGTATCAAAGCGTCTCATGCTGAAAGATGAAAGAGTGGAACAGAGATGCCACTCTGGGATTCTTGTAGCAATGTAAGAGCAATAGAGTTGGACAGAGGAGAGCACTTTAGGCAATTGAGAGACAGCTTATATCAGCAGCTTTACCTATCACGGCTTCTGTGAAACACTTTCTGTCAGGGTGGCATTTACAGCCCGTCAAATATCTGAAGACACTTGACATGCTGCCAATATTTGGGGTTTATTCAAAAGACGGTACTGTAGACATGACTCACGTATCATCCCAAAATCCTCTACAGCAACACGAGTCAAATCCATTTAGCTCAAATTCCAAAACTCTTCTGAAATTCAAGTCATAAATAGATTTCACATATATTTTTTATTTTTATTATTGCTCAGCTCCTGAACTGATTTGAATTGGAAACTGAAATTACCTCAACCCTTGAAACCAGCCTGTTCCACAGTAGCCCAGTGTTGAAAAATGTAACTACTATGAAAACCAGAAAGAATCTTTTTTCCACATGAGGCATGGTGGATGGCTCTGGAAATGCTGAGAGCCTTTGAGAAATCAGAACAGGCTAGATCCCCCTTCTTCAGTTAGCCCATTGAAATCAAATTAACTTGTGTTACTGCCTGATTTTCCCCCCTCTGGCATTTTACAGTGCACAGGGACCTCTGCACATAACAGCATAGCAGAGGGGACAAGAGAGAGACACAAAAGCACAAAAACAGGTGCAAAAAATGGCCTCTAGGGCTCTCGGAACTAAACAGGTGATTTTATTCTGCCCTCTGCCGGCACCTTTACAAGACCCTACAAAGGAAGGGGCGTCTTGATCGTGTGTCTGTTGTAGGAATCGGCCCTGGGAGGCAGGCGAGCCAAGTCACCTAATTAGAGCTGCAACCCTCCCCGGGGCAGAGTGACGGACGCGCCTGCGCCTGCCAATCAGCTGTGGCTCAAACTGCAGAGAGCTAAAATGAACCTCTCACCTGATGCAAGGGGAGGGGGGCGGGACATGACAAGGGGGATGACCAATGAAGACGGGTGTTTGGTGTTTGTTGTTTGTTGTGACAGACAACGCTGACAAGATCCCACTCCAATGGTAAACTAAGACATGGAGTCATGCCGTTGGGTTTTCTCTTAAATGGAGGACCAACCTAAAATAGTGGCCCTGCTTAATGTGAATTATTAATGGACAAATAAATAAACCAGTCCCTCCATTACCAGCCGTGTGTCTCCAGTGCAACTTAATTAACTGTGACAGACCCGAAGAAATACACCAGGAAAAAAGAGGGAAGTAAAAACAGTTGCTAGGCAACATACAACATCTGTAAGACTTCAGCAACTTATTCAATTTTCGAGATTCTGTCTCCAGGGTTACGGCGGAAAGATAACATTTCAAGCAGTTTAGGGGTCTTTTCTTACAAAGGGATGTAATTCTCCATCTCTCCCCTCCCCTCCTCCCTCTCCAGTAACACCTCCATTGTCTGCTACCATGCACCTGCAATTCACAGACTATGATTAACATTTTAATAATTACTATATCCAGCATAAAATGCATGTCAGGAAAGCCCCTGACTTACCAGAAGCAACACATTCATATCCAACGACTAGATTAGTCTGAAGCTTATGACTGTGCGTTTGTTATGAACAATTTTACATTATGCAGATGTACTTACTTTACTGAGCACTAGAAGGAGGCAGCAGAAATGTGTAAAGCTATTTAATTGGACAAATGCAAATAAAAGTCTGACATATGATATAAATAATTGGACTTAGCCTACAAAATTAAAAGTGAATTAAAATTTAATGACTTCAGAACAAAAACAAGTCCTATGTCCATGAATTTAACTTGACTTGCTTCATTATTCTAAGTAGTCAATCTCAGGTAGAACAACAGAAGCAGACAGCAGTAACCCTCCTCTCTCTGTCTGCAGTGCTGGCAGTACAGAACCCTGCAGTAACTTTACCATGACACCAAGTGGGAGTGGCAGCATGGAGAGCCCTTCAAAGAGAAGAATCAGAGAAGTGACTGCACTGACTGACTGCCTTGACTTCCAGTCTCTCACAACATCTTAACACAGCCTAACATGACCTTAAAATACCACTCCTATTCCCTCAGGGCTGCTTCTCTTACAGATACAGTAGCTTGTCTTGTTCATAACACAACATCTGGGGCTCAATATGCACTGCATGATTAGGCATCGTTGACTACTGTATATTGACAAAAACTGCATGATTAGGCATTGTTGACTACTGTATATTGACAAAAACATGTCTCCATATCATATTGGAAATCTCCTCCCTTGTATTTGCCAGGGCTGAGACGAGCGGTGCAAATGTTCATTACCATGTGAAAAGGCCGGATGTCTGCTAATTCAAGATGAGAGCACACTTGTGGCAGCAGCACGGCGCAAATCAATACCCTGCAATGGTTATCAAATCAACAATCTGGACCTAGAGTGTTTGTTTACGAGAGGGATAATTTCTCAATAAAACATGACTGCATCCTGATTAGAATTCACTAACGCACAACAACAAGTATTTAGAATAGCCATTCTATTCCAGACACTTTTGCTTTAAACCAGCCTTTAACTTGAGTATAACTGTTATTGAATCTCAGCCAACTACTATATTGGTTAAGCTGTCAGACGAAAAGAACACATACAAGCTGAGAGAGATAGCTCCTTTACAAGAAAAAGCTCTCGCTATCAAGATCGTTGGGTCAATTATGGTAATTACAAAGGGATTTTCAGTGCTGCAGTAACAAAGACCACAACGTCTGTATGACGTCTCTAGAGCATCTCTGGATGACACCTAATCCTCTCACAATCACAGCGTGTTTATCTCCAAAGGAAGCTTTAAAACACAGTGACAAGTTTACATATGAGAAATCGCATTATGGAAATCATGATAACATATTTACAAAAGTCAGCGTTATGGTGGAAAAACCGAGGGGTGAAATTATATTAAGTCGTGTGAAAAAGAGTGTGAGGGAAAAACTCAAAGTGTCACTGGAACAGTTGGAGTCCCTGTAATGGAGATAAAAACGGCAGCCCTGAATGAGGAGAGTCACAATGCTAGACATCCCCTCAGTAGCAGCCACGGCAGCGGCCTCTCTACAGTTCATTCCTGCCAATTCCCCTTTCCCACTCTCCCCTCTGTCGCCCTGAATGCAGGAACACCAGAGGGCTAAGAATAGCACACAGCTGGCACTGCAGGACTTACATATTTCACACTCAAGCCACAGTGCTCCAAAATATCTCCCCCCTACCCCATCCCATGCTGTCCCCATCTCTGTCCCCATCCCTGTCCCACTTCAGGACCAGAGTGGCTCCCTGTCCCTTCTCTTTTATCCGTACTTTACCTCTCTGGCAGGGCCGAGACAGGTCCTGCTCAGACAAGATCCATGGCTCACCACCCAGGATTTATATCAAGGGATTGGTAGCGAAGAGAGGCCTCTTTCTCTGCCCTCCCCTCCCTCAATCATTGTGCCTCGCCCCCTTGGGAAGCGACAAGGCTCGTTAATAGATCGATTTGTAGTGGAGTAATTTATTGGGCCCGAGGTGGGAACTGTGTGTGTGTGTGTGTGTGTGTGTGTGTGTGTGTGTGTGTGTGTGTGTGTGTGTGTGTGTGTGTGTGTGTGTGTGTGTGTGTGTGTGTGTGTGTGTGTGTGTGTGTGTGTGTGTGTGTGTGTGTGTGTGTGTGTGTGTGTGTGTGTGTGTGTGTGTGTGTGAGAGAGAGAGAGAGAGAGAGAGTTGGTGGGGGTGGGGGGGTTAAGTGGGTCTGTGTTTAGCTAAGGATGTTATCCCCGAAGAATGATATAGAGGGACCAACCACTACTGAGTTGAGCCCTGTTGCGCTGACAGGGATCCCCATGCAGTGACAGAGGGAGATTAGCCAGCTCCACAAACAGCCTCTCCAGGTGAGACCTGCACTAACTGTCACTACGCTAGCAGGGACACCAGCCAAAGAGGGCTGGAGGAGGGTGTGTTTTGGCTACTAGAGCCCTGAGAGATAGAGAGCTATAGCTGGCAAGATAGAGAAAGACCATAGGGCATTGGACTGGAGATCTAGAGTTGGCGTCCCAGAAACCCTGGCTGGATACTCTTTTAGTCCTTAAAGGACAAAGTCCCGGTTAGGCATGTAGTAGTAATCCTTCAACATTTTAATACTGGCCACTAATATAGCTCCTTCTGAGCAGGGACACTAAGTTACCTAAATATAGTGAGCCCTCCTGTTCAATTGTATTACACAGCCCATTTCTTATTTTACTCCCCTCTCTCTCAATCTTTTGGTTATCATTATACATGCATGGAGCTCTATTGGAATACAGTTTGTCTAATGAGCACCTCTTAGCTGATCACATTATAACTCCACTTGACGACACTTAATTACCAGTGTTTCACTCCCCGCAGCCCTGTCTGGGGGACAGGAGAACTCTTTTAATTAAAGCAAGAGAATCCAACCTGTTTGTACACGCGTACATGTCCCTGTGTGTATGTCCTAGTGTGTTTGTGAATATTTTTATGAGTACAGTATGATATGTTTTTGTGTGTTTTTGCAAGCTTGTCTCTGTGTTTGCTTCCCCCTGTGTGTGTGTTAGGGTGTATGTGTGTGTGTTAGGGTGTATGTGTGTGTGTGTTAGGGTGGATGTGTGTGTTAGGGTGTATGTGTGTGCACACGCTGACGCTCCCTGCATCATAGGCTTTGCGCTCCTTGCGTTTCATATTTCAGCAGTGACTCGGGCATGAGTCATTGTAAAGAACCTGCCCAGCCTACAGAGTTACGGCCATGCTCGCTCTCTCTTTCTTTCTTTCTCTCTTTCTTTCTCTCAAATGGGCTGAGGCTAGTGCTCAGGAAATGCATATCAAACATAATACTTTCCTAAAAGGAAAACAGATTCCCCTGCTCCGCTCACTCTCTCACTCTCAAACCACTTTTTTTCCCCAGCAATAGAAAGAGACACATTCTTCTGTTTCAAACAAGACTGCTTAACTTCTGTCTTCATCCCTCTTTCTTATGCTCCTAGCTTCCCAGTTAATTTCTTCTCTGAGATATCAGCTTTTTCTGTCCTACCAGCTATTAATGATGCTGAGATGAATGTGAAAGAGATGTGTCTAGCGGTTGGGCCGAAAGTTTGCTCGTTCGAATCCCGAACCAACTAGGTGAAAAGTCTGTTGATGTGCCATTGAGCAAGGCACCTCAACCTAATTGCTCCTGTAAGTCGCTCTGGATAAGAGTGTGTGCTAAATGACTAAAATGTAAATGTGAAATGTCTCACAGTGCAATCGAAATAGGCTGACAGTAATCTGTTTTTAATAAAGATATACTGCCTAGTACTATACTTGTTTTTTTTTTTATTGACGTGATAACATAGTAAATAATTCGGACAAGGTTACAGCACAGAGGAATTCTGCTCAACAGACTGTCAGAAAAGGGCTTTCGCTGGTAAAGCATCCTGAGACCGAGGTGTGAAAATATTTAACCATAACTTATCTACAGAAAATTGTCACCCATGTAAACACAATCAGACAAGTGACAAATACGATTGTACAGCCATAATATAAGTATTAGTAGTAATATAATATCAATAGCGTATGAAAACATAACTCAAAACATAAATTGCAGCTTTTCTATTTGACCTTAGCACTCTGGAGTGAGTGATCTCCCCATCTCTCTCCCTCCTTAACAAGCCACTGGTTTGTCATTAGTGTTCATCTGACTCTAACTATCTAACAGTCATCACAGTGACTAACTGAACAAGCAGAAGTAGCTCTTCTCTCTCACCTTTCTAAAGCTGTTTACACAGACAGAGAGGGCATGCAGCCTTGCCAGCCCTCTGCACAGCATGATAATGGAGGGGGGAGTGTTTTGGAGGGAAAACACAGTGCTTAGAAAGTTGACCAAAACATTTTCCTCTGTTTCCACAGCTGCACTGAGAGACAGAGCCTGACAGAAGAGCTCTGTTGACTACACTAAAAGCACTGAGATTTGATCGGATTAAATTCATGTATACCAACAGAGAGCAGTAAATTAATCAGGAGGGTTTTTCTGAATTTGCACGGCATGGGATAAAACTCCCGCAAAGGTTTCCCTCCTCTCCACTCACACTCGCTGGCTGAATTGGTGGAATGGCTCACCTGCTGCCACAAACCCTCACAAACCACACTGAGAGCTTGACTGTAAACAGTGCCGTGTCATAGGCACACTGCAGCTATAGTTGAACACGACTACCAGCATCATAATCTAAAACGCCCCCAAGACCCCTATTGTTGTTGTGGCTCCTTACCCCATGCCAAAACTCAATCCAATCCACATGCCTTCAGTGCATGGGGCGGCAGGTAGCCTAGTGGTTAGAGCATTGGGCCAAAAAGTTGCTAGATTGAATCTCCGAGCTGACAAGGTAAAAAAATATGTTGTTCTGCCTCTGAACAAGGCAGTTAATCCACTGTTCCTAGCCTGTCATTGTAAATAAGATTTTTTTCTTAACTGACTTGCCTAGTTAAATAAAGGTTAAATTAAAAATGTATAAAGTGCAATGCAGTTAACTCAGTAAGTGCAAGGTCTCCCTCAGTGATAAACAATGTTGAGGAAAGTTTGGGATGTGGAGGATTGGAATAGCTTCAAGGCAATAACAGAAAACTTGTGAATTCCGCTAATGCATGTAAGATGAGAGGTTTGTTTGGTGATCCGAGCAGAAAGTTACATATATTCTTTCAATAATGACTTTGAAAGTGGACATTCTGTTGTCAACTTGAGATATGCTACTGTCTGGCAGACATGCTCATGTTTCCTTTCTAGTACGGAACACATTACTTCACCTCCACTTTGGGTAGGGGGTTAAGGGTTTAATAACTTGTGTTTGGATACCTCTCGTTTCACATTAATCCAGATATGCAAATTGCCCTTCTGTGTCATAACCTGCTACTGTTGAATGCTCTGTTGTGTTTGAGCATCAGCCTAGGCATCGCTACAATTATACAATTATTTGCAGAACATCAAGATATGCCTCGCATTTTCCCTCCAACTCAAAAAATCATTGAGAGGCTACAGTGGAAATGCTCTTTCCAAATCAGTTGTTGAGAAGTGAAGTTTGGGGAAAGTGTTCCAAATTTGAGTATACATCTTAAAAAGCTTATTTATTATTTCGGTCTGTCTTGATTTTGAAGTAGGTCTATGTCTGCTAGTCAATGTTTTTACACGTCACAATGTCACATTACTATGCTGCCTTTGATGTTGGCTATGAAAAAAAACAATAGTGACATAATTTGGATAATTTAAAATAAATTATAGACCTACAAATTAGTGTGACATTAATAATAAACTGACAATATTACTATTTATGAGGCTGCATATATTTCAACAGGCTACAAAACAATGTGGTGTTAAAGCCTCTGAAGTATTATCTATTATCATAACACGTTTAGTGATAAAATATGGTCGTTTTCCCGGCCCAGTAGCTCGAGTTAATGATTGGCTAATAACGGCACCGACAATTGGTTCACCTTTGTACTGCGAGTGCAGATCTAAGCGTGCCTACTACCGTATCACGCCTCGTTCGTGTGTCTTTATGTGCACCGATTATTTGTTTTACTGTACCAGAGAGAAGAGGTTGGAGTGGCAGTCTTCGAGGCTTGCCCCGTTAGCCACCCAATTCGCTGCCGTAGTCATAATCGTCCGCCGTTCGGGTCGTCAGTACTGGGCATGTCGAAATCCTTGATCGGTAACAAGACCGAGTAGTGGTGGCAAATCGGTTCCCTCACAAGTATGCCACACCACCGCCAAAACACGGGTAATTGTCTAACAGATCAATGGCTAACCTTAAGTAGCCCAAATATTTTGTCAACTGTCATAAAAAAAGAACCCGTCTGAACAGAGGGTGTATTCAAAGAAAGGATTCTAAATGTATCAATAACCCCATTTGATTGTATAGCCTACCAAAACGAATGGTTTGTTTTTGTACATCCAAGTGTGTTCGCAGATCAGAACATTGTTACTGTCCAGCTCAGGCGATCCAAACCTGATCATTGTCAAACGCAGAAAGCATGTAGGCTAGGCTAAAATGTATCCGTGTCTTAATCCATGGAGAAAAATGTCCATCCGTGTCCATGCCAGTCTTTCCGATGATACTTTAATGATTAAATAATAGTGTAATCCATGCGAAGTAGATCGATTATTTTCTTCCTGAGCGGAAAAATCCATCAAAATGCGTGCTTAGTCCGAAAACTTCTTATAGAAAAACGCTGTAGTTTATTACGCGTGTATTATCCACTAATTAAACACTACTAAATGGACCGTTTAGGTGTCGAAGACCAGTCTGTTGCAAATTGCATGCAAGAAATCTGAATTCGATTCCGTCAGCCCCCACAAGGCAAGCTGATGCACCAGTTGTGATAGTTTTCGAGAATTGCATGCGCTATTAATAGCTTTCTTTCTTAACACCACCGTTCCCCTCACAATGTAGCCTACCACATACAACAGGCAACTGTGAACAGGAATGTTTAATCCTTGTTTCACTTTGCAAATAACGTCAGACTGCAGACAAGCGAGGTTAAAAATAAAGGTTGCTCTTTCGTCGGGTAATCCAAGGTGGACCGCAAGAGAGTTGATGGTCTCGCAACCAAAAAGGCTATTAAATGTGTCAATTTTAAACGTTTTCGTATTCTTCATCGAAAAAAAGTATGCTCCGTCCAACAGCAGGAAAACGACAGCAGCAGACCGAGGTTAAAAAAAGATCCTTCCTTCCTTTCTGTTTTATATCATTACCAAATGTCCTCCCAGTCTCCCAGCAATTAACTATAGACCTTAAAATATTTGTTTAGCTTGAAATAACAGTAGATGCAATAATGTATCCAAGAAAACGTTGATAATCCAGCAATGGTGACAATCCTTATCTGACGTTATGATGATCAAATAAATGTTTCACGCTGGTCAGGAGTCGTCTCGTTATCTCCCTTAAAAAAAACATACCTTTTTTTAAAACGTGTTCCCTCTTAAGGCAAGATTTATGATTGATTAAAAATAATCAATTAAAACGTCGATTATTTGCGATGTTTCTCATCAAGGAATTCAGAAGCAACGAATCCCTTTCCAGGCATTGTTTATGTCTCAGTCAGTGTCTTTTCTGTAATATTCGTATGAAAGCGTATGTGAGTAGGCTATGTATAAATATGTGTGGCTCACTCTGTATGTGAGCGTGCTGAGGGCTTACGCGAACAGCCGCTAGCAGCGTCGCGCACTATCTGCCAGCCCACCACGCATAGCAATGTAATGGCGGCCGGCAGTTTACGAGAGACTCGCTTTCCCATTTGGCCAAGTAGAGTCCTCACGTGATCAAAGCAAGGGATTACAGCACTGTTTAGAATCTTTGATACAGGCTTTGATGCGACGCTAGAGGCGCCAGTGGCTTTCACTGACAATCAACTCTCATCGAAGCACATCACACATCATCTCCCTAACTGTTACAGTGTAGGCTATTCATATGAGTGTTACATTGGTACATTGGTACATGGTTACACCTAACAATATAAGACAATATAACTGTGTTGTCATGTGTTTCTGCCTTGATATGTTGTTGTTTTAGTTCTCTCTTTATGTAGTGTTGTGTCTCTCTTGTTGTGATGTGTGTTTTGTCCTATATTTATATTGTATTTATTTTTTTAATCCCAGTCCCCGTCCACGCAGGAGGCCTTTTGGTAGGCCATCATTGTAAATAAGAATTTGCTCTTAACTGACTTGCCTAGTTAAATAAAGGTTAAATAAAATACATGAATAACTGGTGCAGTAAATGTATCAATGGAATTATTACCAGGCCTACACGTGTTAGTATTACATCACAGTTGCATTTCCTTCATTGTTAAATGGTAAGAGACTGTTGCATTATCATTATTACATAATGTAACCAGTCACAGTAGAGCATATCTACAGTGACCCCAGGGCCAGGGGATGTCATAATCAATGAGTGGAAGCCAGAATCAATTACATCCATGAAAATGTCACAGTAAGTGTCACTACACCTTGTCATCTTTCCTTTTTTTTGCCCTCAGAGCAGCCTCAATTCATCTGGGCATGGACTCTACAAGGTGGCAAAACCGTTCCACAGGGATGCTGGGCCATGTTGACTCCAATGCTTACCACAGTTGTGTCAAGTTGGATGGATGTCCTTTAGGTGGTGGACCCTTCTTGATACACACAGGAAACTGCTGAGCGTGAAAAACCACGCAGCGGTGCAGTTCTTGACACAAACCGGTGCGCCTGGCACCTACTACCATACCCTGTTCAAAGGCACTTAAATATTTTGTCTTGCCCATTCACCCTCTGAATTGCACACATATACAATCCATGTCTTAATTGGCTTAAAAATCTGTCTAAAATTCTAAGGGGGGGTTCTACTAAACTGACATATGGAATTGTTTTAAGATATTTATACCATGGATCATTTAGATATTTGATTTTGAATGTTAGCACCTCTGTATGTATTTTTTTTAAATATACAAAAATTACTTGATAAAAAATTGCATTTGGCCCATAGAAATGCATTGAATAATACATTCCTAAATAGCAAAAATATATTTATACAGTTGAAGTTGGAAGTTTACATACACCTTAGCCAAATACATTTAAACTTAGTTTTTCACAATTCCTGACATTTAATCCAAGTAAAAATTCCCTGTCTTAGGTCAGTGAGTATCACCACTTTATTTTAAGAATGTGAAATGTCAGAATAATAGTACAGAGAATTATTTATTTTAGCTTTTATTTCTTTCATCACATTCCCAGTGGGTAAAAAGTTTACATACACTCAATTAGTATTTGGTAGCATTGCCTTTAAATTGTTTACCTTGGGTCAAACGTTGCGGGTAGCCTTCCACAAGCTTCCCAAAATAAGTTGGGTGAATTTTGGCCCATTCCTCCTGAAAGAGCTGGTGTAACTGAGTCAGGTTTCTAGGCCTCCTTGCTCGCACACGCTTTTTCAGTTCTGCCCACAATTTTTCTATGGGATTGAGGTCAGGGCTTTGTGAAGTACACTCCAATACCTTGACTTTTTGAACCTTAAGCCATTTTGCCACAACTTTGGAAGTATGCTTGGGGTCATTGTCCATTTGGAAGATCCATTTGCGACCAAGCTTTAACTTCCTGACTGATGTCTTGTGATGTTGCTTCAATATATACAAATCATTTTACATCCTCATGATGTTATCTATTTTGTGAAGTGCACCAGACCCTCCTACAGAAAAGCACCCCCACAACATGATGCTGCCACCCCCGTCATTCACGGTTGGGATGGTGTTCTTCGGCTTGCAAGCATCCCCCTTTTTCCTCCAAACATAACAATGATCATTATGGCCAAACAGTTCTATTTTTGTTTCATCAGACCAGAGGACATTTCTCCAAAAAGTACGATCTTTATCCGCATGTGCAGTTGCAAACCGTAGTCTGGCTTTTTTATGGCGGTGTCACGGCCATTGGAAAAAGAGGACCAAGGTGCAGCGTGGTGAGCGTACATACTTTTAATAGTAGATGTCGCCAACAAAACAATAAACAATACCAAAACAAACAGTGAAGCTTAAGGCAATGTGCCATAAAACAAAGTTAACTTCCCACAAAGACAGGTGGGAAAAAAGGCTACCTAAGTATGGTTCCCAATCAGAGACAACGATAGACAGCTGTCCCTGATTGAGAACCATACCCGGCCAAAACATAGAAATAGAAAATCATAGAAACACAAAACATAGAATGCCCACCCCAACTCACGCCCTGACCAAACCAAAATAGAGACATAAAAAAGATCTCTAAGGTCAGGGCGTGACAGGCGGTTTTGGAGCAGTGGCTTCTTCCTTACTGAGAGGCCTTTCAGGTTATGTTGATATAGGACTTGTTTTACTGTGGATATAGATTATTTTGTACCTGTTTCCTCCAGCATCTTCACAAGGTTCTTTGCTGTTGTTCTGGGATTGATTTGCACTTTTCACACCAAAGCACGTTCCATTCTAGGAGACAGAATGCGCATACTTATTGAGAGGTATGATGACTGTGTGGTCCCATGGTGTTTATACTTGCGTTCTATTGTTTGTACAGATGAACGTGGTACCTTCAGGCGTTTGGAAATTGCTCCCAAGGATGAACCAGACTTGTGGAGGTCTACAATTTTTTCCTGAGGTATTTGGCTGATTTCTTTTTATTTTCCCATGATGTCAAGAAAAGAGTTTGACGGTAGGCATGAAATACATCCACAGGTACACCTCCAATTGACACAAATTGTCACATCTGCTCCCACTACGCCCTCTGGTGTCCATCCGGTGTCGTCCTAACCTGCAGTTCTCCCCCTGTATACACTCTCTCTCTCTCTTGGTGTGATTGTGTGGTTGGAGACAGGTGTGCTGGAGTCAGAGCAGATCGCTACCAGCTGCAAATTGTCCCATAAATCAAGACCTCTACATATACTCATTCCTGCCACCTACACTCTGCCAGATCGTAATCTCTGCTCAGTCAGTTGTTATCCTAGCCTTTTTGTCAGTTCTCAAGATCCTGTTGCCCTGCTGTGCTTGTTTCCCTGCCTTACACCGTTTTGTCTTCTCGTTGCAGTAGCGCTCTGTCTCTGGCTCCTGTCTCCTGTACCACGTCTCACCACCAACCACCTTGCTCTAGACTTCACTCACCACCACCTTGGATTCCCCTCAGGACTTGTTTACCCTGTTCAACTCAGTCAACTACAACCTCACTCTACACTTCGGGTTTTTCTGCAACTCATCTGAGCTACCCCGGTTCTGCACTCCATATCTCTCTGTGTACAATAAACATTTTGGTTCATTCATCCCTGCTTCTGCATCTGAGTCCGTTCTTGGCTTCCCCTGTGTTCGCTCCGCATAACAGTACGATCTGGCCATAAGATGAACCCAGCCGACTCCAACTCCTCACCAAATTTTTGTTGGTCAAGGCAGCCTTCTGGACCAACATGACCAAGCCCTGAAAACCCTGCTGGAGAACATCAAGGAGTTTTCACGGAGCCTGTCTGACCTACAGGTCCGAACCTCCGTCCAGAATTCACAACCTGTCTCCAGTTCCTCTTCTCCACTCCGGGAGCATTTTGTTCTGACTCCTGAGCACTATGATGGCAATCTTGGGCTTTGCAGAGCCTTTCTTGTACAATTTTCACTAGTGTTTGAGGAACAGCCCTACTCTTATGCTAGTGAACGCGGCAAAATTAATTTTTTGATTGGCTGCCTTCGGGGAGCAGCGCTCTCCTGGGCCACTGCGGTTTGAGAGAGACAGTCATCTATCTGCTTCTCTTACAGTGGATTCACAGATGAGATGAGGAAGGTCTTCAACCACCCGGTCTGTGGAAAGGATGCTGCTAAACGATTTCTGTCCCTTCGTCAAGGTTCTCAGTGTGGCTGAGATGACATGTGAGTTCCGCACCCTCGCCGTAGAGAGCGGCTAGAATGACGAGGCCCTTCAGGGAGCGTTCCGGAACGCACTCACTGAGACCCTCAAGGACTAGTTTTTATCCAGAGAGGAGCCTGAGGGACTTGACAAACTAATTTCTCTCACTATCCGCATTGACAACCGTCTCTGTGAGCGTCGGAGGGAGAGGGGAGGTAGGGTTGCATGTCCCATAATGTTTGCTTCTGTGCCTTGCTCAATTTTTTCGACTGCATCACATCACCATGCAGGTTCCAATCCTGAACCCATGCAGCTCGGCCGGACTCGTCTATCTCCAGAGGAGAGGCAGAGGCATATCAGTACTAGGAGCTGTCTGTATTGTGGCCACGTTGGTCACCTGGTCTCCACTTGTACCCTGTGTCCAGCAAAAGAGAGGGCTCAGCGGTAGTGGGGGATATACTGTTGAGCCAAATCACCTGCCCATCATCTCCCAGACCCCTGCTTGAGGCCAACCTTCTGTGGCAGAGCCAGGTTTTTCCTCTGCCTGCTCTCATTGATTCAGACGCAGACGAGAGTTTTCTGGACCGAGGGGTTGTTAAGCAGTTGGGCCTGGACACTGTTTTGCTTGATTCACCTCTGGAAGCCAACGCTCTCAATGGAAGCTATTCTTCCGTGTTTTGGAGAGAACTGTTCCTGTTATCCTGCGTCTCTCTGGTAATCACCAGGAAAAGATCAGTTTCCATATCATCGACTGTTCTCACTCACCTCTGGTTCTGGGCCATCCATGGTTAAAGCTACACAACCCATAGATTGACTGATCTACCGGAAGGGTTACTACATTTTGCCATTCTAATTGTCTACATTCTGCCCTTCCTCCTGCCTTGTCTGCACCCCAGTCCATTCCAGAACCCCCAGACCTGTCTTCTGTTCCTCCAGAATATCACGGTCTAGCTCCTGTATTCAGCAAGCACCACACCCCATCTCTGCCGCCTCATCGGCCTTACGACTGTGCTATCGAGCTTCAGCCTGGAGCTCCTCTCCCTAGTAGCAGGATGTATAACCTCTCTCGCCCCGAGCAAGAGGCCATGGAAGAATACATCCAGGACTCACTGGCTGTCGGACATGTCAGGCCTTTTTCCTCTCCGGTGGGAGATGGATTTTTCTTTGTCAAGAAGGACGGGTCACTGAGGCCATGCCTAGACTTCTGTGGGTTGAATAGTATCACCGTCAGGAATAAGTATCCCTTGCCACTTATCAGTTCTGCTTTTGCCCCCCTCCATGGTGCCACAGTATTTACTAAACTGGACCTTCAGAATGCCTACCACCTTGTCCGCATCAGAGAGGGAGACGAGTGTGAAAATGGCGTTCAACACACCACTTGGACATTTTGAGTACCTCGTTATGCCTTTTGCCCTCACTAACACCCCGGCTGTTTTTCAGGGCCTGGTGAATGATGTTCTGAGGGATGTCATTGGGCGTTTTGTTTTTGTCTATGTGGATGACATTCTTATTTTTTCGAAGGACATTGAGGCTCACAAGCAACACGTCCACCAAGTTCTCCAAAGGCTATTGGAGAATAAGCTATTTGTCAAGGCTGAGAAATGTGAGTTTCATGTTTCCTCTGTGTCCTTCTTGGGTTACATTATTGCTCAAGGACGGCTACGAAGGGACCCTGCCAAGGTTAGGGCAGTCGGAGTGGCCTGTGCCCGGGAATCTGAAGCAGCTACAGCGTTTTCTGGGGTTTGCTCATTTTTATAGACGATTCATCCGTGACTACAGTCGTTTGGCAGCTCCTCTCACCTCAACCTCCACTCCATTCCACTGGTTCCCCGAGGCAGAGGCAGCATTCCGGGAACTCAAGCACCGCTTCACTTCTGCTCCTATCCTTACCCATCCAGACCCAGAACTCCAGTTCGTCCTCGAGGTGGACGCTTCCGACACCAGGGTAGGTGCAGTCCTGTCTCAACGTTCTGCCCCGGATCAGAAGCTCCATCCTTGTGCCTTGTCCCGCAAGCTCTCACCTGCAGAGAGAAATGTTGACGTAGGCAACCGGGAACTCTTAGCTGTTAAGATGGATCTTAAGGAGTGGCGTCACTAGTTAGAAGGTTCAGTACTTCCCTTCATTGTGTGGACGGATCATAAAAATCTAGCCTACATCCAGACCGCCAAACGTCTCAACTCTGGTCTGCTTCATCCTCTTCCCATACCTAGTCGCCCCTGGTCACACATAGCTTTGGGCTTCGTCGCTGGGCTTCCTACATCAAATGGTAACTCAGACATCCGCACTATTATTGACCGATTTTCTAAAGTGGCTCACTTCATTCCCCTCTCCAAGCTTCCGTCCTCCAGGGAGACTGCGGACCTGTTGGTATCCCATGTTTTGCAGCTGTATGGAATCTCCAGTGACATTGTTTCTGACAGAGGACCCCAGTTCACATCCCAGGTATGGAGAGCCTTCTGCACAGCTCTGGGTATTAACCTCTCTAGGGTATGTGGGACGGTAGCGTCTCACCTCGTCAACAGCCAGTGAAACTGCAGGGTGCCAAATTCAAAACGACAGAAATCCCATAATTCAAATTCCTCAAACATACATGTATTTTACACCATTTTAAAGATACACTTGTTGTAAATCCAGCCACAGTGTCCGATTTCAAAAAGGCTTTACGATGAAAGCCAACCAAACGATTATGTTAGGTGAGTGCCTATTCACAGAATAACACAGCCATTTCTCCAGCCAAAGAGAGGATTCACAAAAAGCAGAAATTTGATAAAATGAATCACTAACCTTTGATCTTCATCAGATGACACTCATAGGACTTCATGTTACACAATACATGTATGTTTTGTTCGGTAAAGTTCATATTTATATCCAAAAATCAGAGTTTATATTGGCGCGTTACGTTCAGTAGTTCCAAAACATCCGGGGATTTTGCAGAGAGCCACATCAATTTACAGAAATACTCATTATAAATGTTGATGAAAATACAAGTGTTATGCATGGAATTTTAGATGCACTTCTCCTTAATGCAACCGCTGTGTCAGATTTAAAAAAAGCTTTACGGAAAAAGCAAACCATGCAATAATCTGAGGTCGGCGCTCAGAGCCCAATCAAGACAAAAATATATCCGCCATATTGTGCAGTCAACAGAAGTCAGAAATAACATTATGAACATTCAATTACCTTTGATGATCTTCATCAGAATGCACTCCCAGGAATCCCAGTTCCACAATAAATGTTTTGTTCGATAATGTCCATCATTTATGTCCAAATTCCTCCTTGTTGTTCTAGCGTTCAGTACACTTTCCAAACTCACGCCGGAAGTACGGACGATAAGTTAAAAAAGTTATATTACAGTCCGTAAAAACATGACAAACGAAGTATTGAATCAATCTTTAGGATGTTTTTAACATAAATCTTCAATAATGTTCCAACCGGAGAATTCCTTTGTCTTCAAAAGTGCGATGGAACAGAGCTCGCTCTCACATGAACGCGCATGGTCAGCGCATGTTCAGGTCATGGTAGACCTTACTCATTCCCCTCCACAGCTCTGGGTATTAAGGTCAGCCTTTCATCTGGATATCACCCCCAGACCAACGGTCAGACCGTGCGGGCCAACCAGGAGTTGGAAACTGCTATACGCTGTGTTACTTCAGCTCAGCCTTCCTCCTGGAGTGCCCAGCTATCCTGGGTGAAATATTCCCACAACACCCTCATCAACACCTCACCAGGTATGTCTCCCTTTGAGTGTGCTCTGGGTTACCAACCTCCCTTGTTCCCTGCCCAAGAGGTTGAAGTAGCGGTGCCCTCAGTCCAGGACCACATGCGCCATTGTCGTCGCACCTGGAGGAGGGCCCGGGCTGCTGTTCTTCGTGCCTCCGCCAGGACCCAATCCAAGGCTAACCATCGTCGTGCTGCAGCTACAGTCTACACTTCAGGCCAAAGGGTATGGCTTTCTTCGAAGGACTGGCCTCTAAATGTTGTTTCAAAAAAACTAGCTCCCCGATTCATTGGCCCCTTTGAGATTGATCATGTCATAAACCTCTCTGCTGTTCATCTAAAACTCCCTGACTCTCTCAAAATTCACCCCACCTTCCATGTATCACTAATCAAACCAGTCTACTCCAGTCCTTTGTCCCCTCCTGCAGCTGATCCGCCACTCCCTCGTCTTATCGACGACCATCCTGCCTATACGGTCCAACGGCTTTTGAATGTGCGCCATCGGGGCTACGGGTGGCAGTATCTGGTGGACTGGGAAGGATACGGGCCTGAGGAGCGTAGCTGGGTGCCCTGTCGTCACATTCTGGATCCCTCCCTCTTACAGGATTTTTACACCTCACACCCAAACAAGCCGGGTCGTGCGCCAGGTGGCATCTGTAGAGGGGGGGTATTGTCACATCTGCTCCCACTACGCCCTCTGGTGTCCATCCGGTGTCGTCCTAGCCTGCAGTTCTCTCTCGCGGTGTGGTTGTTTACCCTGTTCAACTCAGTCAACTACAACCTCACTCTACACTTCGGGTTTTTCTGCAACTCATCTGAGCTACCCCGGTTCTGCACTCCATATCTCTCTGTGTACAATAAACATTTTGGTTCATTCATCCCTGCTTCTGCATCTGAGTCCGCTCTTGGCTTCCCCTGTGTTCGCTCCGTGCAACACCAATTATGTCATTTAGCCTAAACTTCTGACCCATTGGAATTGTGAGTGAAATAATTTGTCTGTAAACAATTGTTGGAAAAATGCACAAAGTAGATGTCCTAACCAACATGTCAAAACTATAGTTTGTTAACAAGAAATTTGTGGAGTGGTTGAAAAACGTGTTTTTTTTGGGGGGGGGGGGGTTCAATTTAAAGTTTTATTAAGTTTTCAAACAACCAACCAAACACATTCCACATTCACAGATGTGACAGACTAAAAAAAAAAATAATAATAATAATAAATTGTTTTATATATATATATACATACAGTATATCACAAAAGTGAGTACAACCCTCACATTTTTGTAAATATTTGAGTATATCTTTTCATGTCACAACACTGAAGAAATGACACTTTGCTACAATGTAAAGTAGTGAGTGTACAGCTTGTATAACAGTGTAAATTTGCTGTCCCCTCAAAATAACTCAACACACAGCCATTAATGTCTAAACCGCTGGCAACAAAAGTGAGTACACCCCTAAGTGAAAATGTCCAAATTGGGCCCAAAGTGTCAATATTTTGTGTGGCCACCATCATTTTCCAGCACTGCCTTAACCCTCTTGGGCATGGAGTTCACCAGAGCTTCACAGGTTGCCACTGGAGTCCTCTTCCACTCCTCCATGACGACATCACAGAGCTGGTGGATGTTAGAGACCTTGCACTCCTCCACCTTCCATTTGACGATGCCCCACAGATGCTCAATAGGGTTTAGGTCTGGAGACATGCTTGGCCAGTCCATCACCTTTACCCTCAGCTTCTTTAGCAAGGCAGTGGTCGTCTTGGAGGTGTGTTTGGGGTCGTTATCATGTTGGAATACTGCCCTGCGGCCCAGTCTCCGAAGGGAGGGGATCATGCTCTGCTTCAGTATGTCACAGTACATGTTGGCATTCATGGTTCCCTCAATGAACTGTAGCTCCCCAGTGCCGGCAGCACTCACGCAGCCCCAGACCATGACACTCCCACCACCATGCTTGACTGTAGGCAAGACACACTTGTCTTTGTACTCCTCACCTGGTTGCCGCCACACACGCTTGACACCATCTGAACCAAATAAGTTTATCTTGGTCTCATCAGACCACAGGACATGGTTCCAGTAATCCATGTCCTTAGTCTGCTTGTCTTCAGCAAACTGTTTGCGGGCTTTCTTGTGCATCATCTTTAGAAGAGGCTTCCTTCTGGGACAACAGCCATGCAGACCAATTTGATGTAGTGTACGGCGTATGGTCTGAGCACTGACAGGCTGCCCCCCCCCCCCCCCCACACACACACCTTCAACCTCTGCAGCAATGCTGGCAGCACTCATACATCTATTTCCCAAAGACAACCTCTGGATATGACGCTGAGAACGTGCACTCAACTTCTTTGGTCCACCATGGCGAGACCTGTTCTGAGTGGAACCTGTCCAGTTAAACCGCTGTATGGTCTTGGCCACCGTGCTGCAGCTCAGTTTCAGGGTCTTGGCAATCTTCTTATAGCCCAGGCCATCTTTATGTAGAGCAACAATTCTTTTTTTCAGATCCTCAGAGAGTTCTATGCCATGAGGTGCCATGTTGAACTTCCAGTGACCAGTCAGTATGAGGGAGTGTGAGAGCGATGACACCAAATTTAACACACCTGCTCCCCATTCACACCTGAGACCTTGTAACACTAACAAGTCACATGACACCGGGGAGGGAAAATGGCTAATTGGGCCCAATTTGGACATTTTCACTTAGGGGTGTACTCACTTTTGTTGCCAGCGGTTTAGACATTAATGGCTGTGTGTTGAGTTATTTTGAGGGGACAGCAAATTTACACTCTTATACAAGCTGTATACCCACTACTTTACATTGTAGCAAATTGTCATTTCTTCAGTGTTGTCACATGAAAAGACATACTCAAATATTTACAAAAATATGAGGAGTGTACTCACTTTTGTGATATACTGTACATACACACATATATACATATATATTAATATATATATATATATATATATACATATACATACATACACACACACACACACACAAATAATAATTATAACAAAATTTTAAATATAGAACTCGCAGCAGCACTATCAAGGTTCTTATTAGCTATTTCCAGCCTTAGCTGAGATGACGAGCCAATAATTAGTTTTTTAGATTTTACAGCACCTTACACAACACGCATCTGCTCATCTCCCTGATCCCCCCCATTCACTCTGTCCAATTTGAAATATAGTTGAGTAGTGGAGACCAGAGTCTATCAAACTTGGGCTGTCTCTTGTGGAGGTCATAACTGAGCTTTTCAAGAGGGAGAAAGTCAACAATCTGGTCCATCCACATTTAAAATGTAGGAGAGGTACTAGAGGCCCACAATAGAAGAATACATTTCTTAGCAAAGTATGTAATTGTCATGAGCAAATTTTCTCTGTCAGGATCAAGAACAAAGTCCTGCTGGGCATTAAGAAGATAGAAACACGGGGTCATATCAAACTGTACATCTAGTATTTTCTGTGCAGCAGTATGTATAGATTGCCAAAATCTGGCAATCTCTCTACAGCTCCAAAATACATGCATATAGGTTCCACTTTCAGAGGTACATCTTTTACAGTTAGGAGAAATGTCTGTTTTCATTTTATGGAGTCTCAAGGGAGTGTAATAAAATTTGTACAAAAATTTGTAATTAGATTCTTTCATTTTTACATTAGTAGAGGAGCAGTATACCCTGTCGCAAACCTCCGCCCATAACTCATCACTGATAGTCAGACCAAGGTCCTTTTCCCAGATTATTTTCAAAGGAGTAAAGGAGGATCCTCCTTTCTCAGAAAGGAGTCTATAGATATAGGATATTTTGCCTTTAATGGATTGTGCTGTGACAAGAAGGGTTTCAACTTCATTCAACTGAGTTCTACACCTCCTCTTGGAAGTAAATGAGGAGATGACATGTCTAATTTGAAGATGTTTTTTTTTTTAAATGGGATCTTGGCACATTGAATTCACTGCAGAGCTCTTGAAAGGATTTCAGTGTAGTGGTCTTCTGATGAAATAGGTCTGAAAAGGTCCTGATTCCTAGAGTATGCCAAAGATTAAAGTTGGCATCCCTCAGGGCTTTTGGCACGTCTGGGTTGCCTACTATAGGCGAGTGAGAACCTATTTGGGAGGAGATGCCCAGGTATTTCTTACAGTCCCTCCACGCTAGTAGGGTGCTGTAAATCACAAATGTTTTGGCTATGTTGCCCACTTCACTAAAGTTATTAATGAATATAGTTGAGCTTAGTGGCAATGAACCACAGGATTGGGCTTCTATCTGGATCCATGTTGACTCTTGTCTGTTTGTGATCCATGTTAGCATGTTGCGGATTTGGGCAGACCAGTAGTACAATTGAAGGGAGGGAAGGGCAAGACCACCCTTAGATTCAGGTTTCGATAGAGTGGAGAGCTTGATCCTAGGTTTTTTATTGCCCCATATAAATTTGGTGATGCTTTGGTTAATTGTTTTGAAAAAGGAAGCTGGGAGATAGCATGGGAGCATCTGAAATAAATAGTTCAGTCTAGGGAGGATGTTCATACGGATTACATTAATTCTTCCTACTAAGCTAATTGGGAGGGAGATCCAGGTTTGGAGGTTGTTCTTGATTCGATCCAGGAGTGGAAGATAATTCTCCTTGAAAAGCCTATTCAGATCTGGTGTTATGAATATCCCAAGGTATTGAAACCCCTGTGTCTTCCATTGGAATGGGCATAGTGTCTTCATAGAACTGGTGAGTGTAATATTGAGAGGGCAGACAGTGGATTTGTTAAAATTAATCTTATAACCTGAAAACACGCCATACTGAGCAATTGTGTCTAAAATGGGAGGAAGGGATTTCTCAGGGTTGGATATGTAGAGCAAGACATCATCCGCGTAAAGCGAAATCTTGTGCTGCAAGCCGCCTGCAGGAACACCCATAATACTTGGATTGCTCCTTATCAACTCTGCCAGAGGCTCCGCCCCCAACAAGTAGAGCAGGGGGGACAGCGAGCACCCTTGTCTTGTGCCCCGTCCCAAAGGGAATCTGTCAGAGTTCAGTCCGTCAGTAGTCACCATGGCATTTGGATGAGAGTATAGTGATTTGATCCATTTAATAAAGTTTGGGCCCATATTGAACTTTTCTAAGACTGAGAACAGAAAGCTCCACTCCATCCTGTCGAACACCCTCTCAGCATCCAGTGAAGCCAGCAGGACAGGGGTCTTCTGTGCGTTTACTTGATCAATAATATCAAAAAGACGGCGAATGTTATCAGAAGAGTATCTGTCTCTAATAAATCCAGTTTGGTCCGCTTTTATTATTTTGGGAAGAAGAGTGTTTAGTCTTTTGGCGAGCAATTTGGTAATTATTTTGTAGTCGAAATCCAACAAGCTTATGGGCCGGAAGGAGGAGCAGGATAGGGGGTCCTTGTCTTTTTTGAGCAACACTGTAATGCGAGCTGTGTGCATTGAGTCTGGGAGAACTCCGTTTTTGCAAAAATCCTCCAGCATTGGCATGAAAATAGGGCTAAGCTGGGGCCAAAAAGCTTTGTAGAACTCTCTGGGGAATCCATCTGGGCCTGGGGACTTGTTAGGTGGCATGGAGGTAATTGCCTCCAGGATCTCCTCAGGAGTGAAGGGGGAGTTGAGATCTTCTTGGTCGGTCTCTGATAGTTTAGGTAGCGAGATTCCCTCTAGGAAGGAGTGGAGTTCTGCCTCCGTGTGTTTTCTCTCAGAGGTATATAGTTTGCAGTAAAAATCATGAAAAGTTAAATTGATCTTTTTAGGGTCATATGTGACCTCATCCTCTGCTGTTCGGATAGCCATAATTGTACGCTCTGACTGCTCTTTTTTTAATTGATAAGCAAGCAATCTACTAGGCCTATTGCTATACTCATGGTATTTCTGTTTAGTAAAGAAAACTTTTTTTTAAATCTCCCGAGTATAGTCCAAATTCAGTTTGGCTTTGGCTGCTTTAAGTTGACTCCAGGAGGTGCTGTCTGGGGATTGTTTATGTACTTTTTCACAGCGTTCCAGCTCCTTCTCCAGATCTAGCCTGTGTGCTTCCATTGCTTTTTTCTTAGAGGAAGCATATGCAATTAGATGACCTCTTAGTGTGGCTTTGGCAGCGTCCCACATTGTGGCCGGAGAAACAGGAGAATCTTTGTTGTCTTGTGTGTAGTTGTCTATCCATGTAGTTACCAATGTATGGAATGCTTCGTTTGATAGCATAGAGGTGTTGAATTTCCAGCTCTTTGACCTCTGGATGTTTTTGCAGATGTCAAAGCGGAGGTGGACAAAGGCGTGATCCGAAAGCGCTATGGGACCGATTGTACACGTGGTTGAATTTATGAAACTCTTTGGGATAAAAATGTAATCTATACGGGAGTAGGTGTTATGGACATTAGAGTAGTATGTATAGTCCATAGATGAGCTATTAGTCTCTCTCCAGATATCTATCAGTCCCATCTCTTTAGTAAGAGAGTTCAACATCTTTGCAGATCTAGGATTTGTGGTGGGGACTTGAGATGATTTGTCTAGGGTTGGGTTCAGGGTACAATTAAAATCTCCGGCCAACACTCCAAAGGAAACACAATGCTCATTGAACAGGGTTATCATTTTCGACATAAAAGCAGGAGTATCTGTGTTAGGGGCGTATATGTTAAAATAGTAATTGGTTGCCCGTACAGTGACCCAGTTATCAAAATAAATCTCCCCTCCGGATCAGATATGCTTTTGTCAATTATGAATGGAACATGCTTACAGGATAAGTATGGCTGTACCTCTACTGTTGGATTTGAAAGATGAGAAATACACCTGTCCCACCCAAGCTCTGCGGAGTTTGGCATGTTCAGCATCACAGAGGTGTGTCTCTTGCAATAGCGCGATGTCTGCTTTTTCCTTTTTTAGAGCACATAGTATCTTTTTCCGTTTTATTGCATGGCCTAGACCATGGCAGTTCCATGTCAATAGATTTAAGGTACTAGTCATCGTCATCGAACAGTAATCGAACTTTAGTGCAAGTCATCTCTGGGTAAAGGTGGATAGTAGTTACAGCTGCGTTCACATAAAAGGAAAATAAATGGTTTACATAAAATAACAATCTCTGAACACCCCAGCCGAGTTCCCAAACAACTCGACATATCCCGTTGGATCTATCACCTCCCCGGATCAGTCACAATTCTGTGTTCCAACAAAAAAAAAACGGGAACAGCGTCTCCCCCTCCCCACCAAAGAAATGCCTCATCCTCTCCGCCCTGCATTGAGTAACTGCCAACGTAGCCCCCGTCCAGACCACATTAAAAAAGGGAGAAAATAAAATCAATAGCCCAGCCTACATATAGTAGGCCTAGGTTATAATATGGGGCCTATCCCTCTCAGCTAAAGGAGCATAAATATAGATTAGACGGCTATAATGACATTTAGTAGGGCGGGTGGGTCTTTGGATATCGGCTATATGTTGTCTTACCTCCTTTAGTAATAACAGTAATCGCATTTAGTCAATGGTCCATTTCTCATTGACCGGGGTTGTCTTTCAAAAAACGTTTCGCCTCTTCGGGAGTTTTGAAGTGTCGCAGGGCTCCTTGGTGAAGAATCCTGAGCTCGTTTGGGTATTTGAATCCCCTAAAGATGCCTCAGTCAATGGAGTATTTCTTCACCTCGTCAAACTCTCGGCGCTTTCGGCGTATTCCAGCTGACAGGTCCTGGAGTAAGGTGAGTTTGGCGTTTCCCACTGTAATGGTGTTGGTTTTTGCCGCCTGTAGGACTCGTTCCTTGTCGGTGAATCTCGCGGTGGTTGTCTGGCTGCTGGTGGGGGCCTCAGTGCTCGGTGAGCTCTCTCGAGTTCTATGGGCCTGTCGGTGGACAGGTGGAGCCACTCGGGAAGTTTGTCTTGCAGGTAGCGGATCAGTGGCATGTTTCCCTCTTCTTTTTCGCCCAGATTTAATAGAACACAATTATTCCTTCGCCCCCTGTTTTCCAGGTCCTCTGTTTTCTCTTCCAGCTGCTCTATTGTTTTTTAGCATATGCTATTGTTTCCATGGCGTCTGTCAATAAGTTTTCCGTGGATAGGATTCGCCCCTCTGCCTCGTCCAGGAGCCCCGCGTTTATGGTTATCTTGTTGTTTATGTCAGGCAAAGCATTTTCCAGGATTGTCACCTTGCCCCCTATCGCACTGAGCTGAGCGTTAATGGCATCTAGTTTAGTGTTGAGTTCTGTACGTTGGGATCTCAGCTCAGAAAAGATGTCTTCGACAGAGTGCGAGGTTGGCATTCGTTGGGCCTCGGGGGGGAACGGGTCCTCTTGCTCCTGGCTAATGGCGCTAGCTTTTTCTGAAGCTAGCTGCTTCTTGGAGGCTTTTTCCGTCGCTAGTGCTCGAGTCCGGGTAAAAATGTCACCTGTAGTGTCGCCTTTTGTAGCCGCCATTACTTTTTGACTAAAGCTAAATGAGTTTAAACTTGAAGTGGAGGTAAGATTAGGAATTGGAAACTACTTGTGCGGAGCTCCTAGTTCATGCGGCCATCTCGTTCAGGGGTCACGTGATCCCCCCGAAAAACGAGTTTTAATGACTCCAACCTAAGTGTACTTCCTACTTCAACTGTATATATTGTTTGACACATTTAACCCCTTTCTTGGCACAATATTACCTCCATACTTCAACTAATTTGTATGGGTTACCTTCAGATGAGTCCTGTGACACTTGTGGGGGTCGTAGAGCAAAATGGAGAACACCATTGTGTTCGTGGGAGGCTCCCCTTTCCATGGGTAGTAGGCCAAACCATTCGGAAGCTACAGACGTTTTCTGGAGAAGAGATTTTCAGGATGTCTCCTGGTCTGACAAGCAATGCTGTAGCTCTGCCACTTTCCACCGCAGATACAGATGGCCAACATAGGCGGATGTGGTGGATTGAGATGCAGCCCATGCAAAAAAAAATATATTTCGGCTTTTGATGGGAATTGTTTTATTATGTTCATTAGATTGATGCACGGGTGCGCCAATAGACTCTTAAGGATTAATCTGTCTCCTCCCATTCATCTACACTGATTGAAGTGGATTAAACAAGTTACATCAATAAGGGATCATAGCTTTCACGTGAATTCATCTGGTCAGTCTGTGGGGCGGTTTCGTGGACAAAGTTAAATTAAGTTAGGACTAGGCTAATTCTACTTAAATTAATCCAGATGTAAAAACTTGCTTCCTGAGATGTTACTTAACTTCAGATTAATTAGTTCTAGACTAAGGAGTTCCAGACTAAGGTAAGTAAGGACTAACCAGTTCATCTTTTTAAAGACTAATTAAATTAACGATGTGCACTTGGTGCTGACCTGAGGATGCTTCAAAAACCAGGGATGAGACACTAATAGATAAGCATTGTGTGGAATTGGAGCAAGTCACCTAAACCAAATAATGGACTGAGGTAAAAGAAAACATAATCATTTTTGTGACTTTGAAAAATCCCTTTTGAAGCTAATTGTGTCGAACCGCCCAATTATCAAGAACAAAGAGCATGATTCATCAACAGAAAACAAGACAAATAATGCATGGACTACCACTTGTAATGAATTCAACTGAAATGAAAAAGTAAACAGAAGGACGCTACAACAACTTCAGGTAAGATACTGTATTTATTGTTGGCCCACTTTTACAAATCAGAGTCACTTTGAAATGTTTGTTTTCTTGTGTAACACAATGGGGGCCTAAATGTATTTGTGTGACAAAAATGTAACACAAACAATATCATACATAATTACTAATATATTTTCTATAATGCCGTTACTTTCTAAGGTCCTGTAGAAAAACATAAAATAAACTTAAAGAAGACACATGCTGTTACTCGTAGGGAGCGTTTCAAGACTGGTAAGACCAGAGACAGTTGAGCTTGGGGACTTGTTGACCGGGATCATTGATAGCCAGCAACCCCTGGACGGTATCCCTGATAATGACCATTTGCACAGTTCAGATGGGGGACCGTTCCAATATTCATTTGGTAGGACACATTAATTTAATATGTAATGTTGTCAGTCAACTCATGCACTCCATAATAAAAATGTAACTTTTGAAGAAATAATGTTCTCCAATGCAGCAATGCAATCATTTTCTAGAGGCAGATGATCACCATAGCTTAGAGGGGATAATACAGGATGGTGGTCAGCCCAGAACATCTGCAGCAACCAGAAGGGAAGAGTGTGTCACTAACCCAGGCCGAGGACAAAGAGGCTGAGTATGCATGAGAAACTGACCATGGGATTTCATGAGCACAAACTAATGCATTTAAAAGAAGAGCATGATATGAAGATGCAAATCCTTCATGTTTTGTTGGCTATGAAAGAGGAGAAGAGAAACATGAAGCACCAGCAGTACCAATGTTTTTCTTGAACAAGCACCAGTTCGAGGTCCTGATATTTCCACTTGAGCCATCTTTGTTGTGAGAAGTATTGCATAGCAAAAGCATCTTTGCAGGCTAGTTCATTTCTGTCATTGTCTGCCTTAACCATTGGAACATCTTCAATGCAAGGATCTGGGGAGCCATGTTGTTTGAGGTAATTGATCTGGGAAGCCATGCTGTTTGAGGTAATTGATCTTGGCAGACATGCTGTTTGAGGTAATTGATCTGGGCAGCCATGCTGTTTGAGGTAATTGATCTTGGCAGCCATGCTGTTTGAGGTAATTGATCTGGGAAGCTATGCTGTTTGAGGTAATTGATCTTGGCAGCCATGCTGTTTGAGGTAATTGATCTGGGCAGCCATGCTGTTTGAGGGTAATTGATCTTGGCAGCCATGCTGTTTGAGGTAATTGATCTTGGCAGCCATGCTGTTTGAGGGTAATTGATCTGGGCAGCCATGCTGTTTGAGGGTAATTGATCTGGGCAGCCATGCTGTTTGAGGTAATTGATCTGGGCAGCCATGCTGTTTGAGGTAATTGATCTGGGCAGCCATGCTGTTTGAGGTAATTGATCTGGGCAGCCATGCTGTTTGAGGTAATTGATCTTGGCAGCCATGCTGTTTGAGGTAATTGATCTGGGCAGCCATGCTGTTTGAGGATAATTGATCTGGGCAGCCATGCTGTTTGAGGGTAATTGATCTGGGCAGCCATGCTGTTTGAGGTAATTGATCTGGGCAGCCATGCTGTTTGAGGTAATTGATCTGGGCAGCCATGCTGTTTGAGGTAATTGATCTGGGCAGCCATGCTGTTTGAGGATAATTGATCTGGGCAGCCATGCTGTTTGAGGTAATTGATCTGGGCAGCCATGCTGTTTGAGGTAATTGATCTGGGCAGCCATGCTGTTTGAGGATAATTGATCTGGGCAGCCATGCTGTTTGAGGGTAATTGATCTGGGCAGCCATGCTGTTTGAGGTAATTGATCTGGGCAGCCATGCTGTTTGAGGATAATTGATCTGGGCAGCCATGCTGTTTGAGGGTAATTGATCTGGGCAGCCATGCTGTTTGAGGATAATTGATCTGGGCAGCCATGCTGTTTGAGGGTAATTGATCTGGGCAGCCATGCTGTTTGAGGTAATTGATCTGGGCAGCCATGCTGTTTGAGGATAATTGATCTGAGCAGCCATGCTGTTTGAGGGTAATTGATCTGGGCAGCCATGCTGTTTGAGGTAATTGATCTGGGCAGCCATGCTGTTTGAGGTAATTGTGAAGCACTGCTGTTGCAATTATGGCAATGCCACATCTTGGTTGAAAGCGCAATGTGCTTCTGAGACACTAGAAATGACTAATCCATACACCAAACATGTGCTCCACTACACCCCTGGTTCGGATTTCAGCTTGGTTGTACCGTTGTTGATCAGGTTTTATTGCATACCGATAGGGAGTGAACAAGAAGTTGGTCTGTGCCAACTTGTCACCAAGTATGATTCCACTATGTTGTCCTCCTTCAAGCTGAGCATACAAAGAGGAGTTTTGGAAAATCCTTGAGTCATAAGTTGCACCTTTCCAACATGCAACAATATTGGAGAACTGCACATACTCTGTACATTTTTTGAGAACCAGTTTTTACGATTCCTGTACTCCTCAGCATCTGCTGTAGAGGAAACTTGATGGGAATATGACATCCATCTATACAGCCAATGACTCCAGAGAAGTTCCCATATTCATAGAACTCTACCTTGTAGTTGGCTCGGGCAGCAGCATCAGGGAACATGATATAATTGTCTTTCAGTTTACATACTGTATAGCATTGCAGACTTTGTGGACTATTATGCATACAGTTAGTTCACTTGCACTACACAAATCTCCTGTTTCATGATGGAAAGTTCCAGATCCCAAAAACCTCAAGGGGATCAGTACTTGTTGGGAAGGAGGGATGGGCCTTCCCCAAAAAAACTCAGATAAAGCCTTGGCTCAAGAAAACAAGTATTGTCAGCTGAATTTTCTTTGTACATATGGAAACAATCACAGAACTTGATTTCATCAAAATCATTCAGTGGGTTGCTCTTGTCTATAACAGCTCTTTGATCATCACTGAAATAGTCCAGGTAATCCATTTTCCTCCATTGCCAAGGTCAACCTGGGGGCCAACATCCATTAATCGGAAGTTAAACCTGCCTCTAAGCCAGGTTTAATTTAAGCCTTTACTTAGATCTAGATTAACTCTAAATGTCCTTCTGGAAATCATATTTTTAAAATCTAGATTAGGGCAAGTCTGAGACTATTTTAAACCATGTCTGAGAAATGCAATTTCACTTAGTCCAGTTTAAAAGTTTAGTTTAGGGTTAGGCTTAATCTGTGTTCGTGAAACCACCCCCTTAGTCATTGAAAGAGCAGGTGTTCCTAATGTTTTGTACACTAAGTGTATATATAACAATGCCTTGTATTATGTGACTTTTGTGCACATTATTTCCATGCAAGACCTTCAATGCAGGTTTACTCATCAAATTTCATTTTCATGAATTCCTATGAGATTTTTAGAAAAAGACTGGCACAGGCCATTGTGCGCCACATACGTCACGAGATGGTGATAGCTATCGCATTATAGCCAATTCATGCTGTTATTCTTTCTGCATGTATTGAGGAAACACCTGCTATGTCTGCCTGCAAATATACGGTTGGCATCTTGCCTTGTACTTCGAGCTGAAGAGCAGAAAAAAAATAAGATATGAATCAGATGGGTGAGAGCTCAACCTACTCGCCGTTATTGATCCCCGTGCTCAGGGAACAAGCCAGAATTCATTTGCACTTTTTTCTCCTTGTTCAAAACCTCATCCAGGCCTCTATACTCTGTAGCATTACAACATTGTGGTGAGAAGCTAGATGTCTCATACACAGTGAAGTGCTAGCCACTTAGATCATTCAATACATTTCTCCTCACAGCATATCTTGGTGGCTTGAGCTAGATTAGAAGGAAAAGATGCATTACGGTTTTCCACAATTGTTTACACACGTTTGCTGAATCTTTGGACCATTTTTCTCAGAACTCTAAACACAAAACTCTAGCAAAAAGCAAAAACTGCACTCAAAACTGTTCTTTCCAAAAAATAACATGTTTTTGCATCAAAATGACACACATCATATGATTAGATCTGTCTACCAACCAACAACACTGATGTGCGCAACACAAAACACTAATATGAATAGCCCATTAGTAGGTTTATGCCTTTCAGTGTTACACTAGTCTGTTGTAAAATAATGTTAGTACTGTATAGCTACTCAAATACACATGAATAAACACACAAATGCAATACAGTAACAAAAACATTTTTTTCCAAAATGCACTATTTTTGAACCCTTTCCATACACAACAGGAGAAAACCAGGAAAAACATTCAGTAAGATAAAGGGTTTTCTCTACAAAAAAAAATGAAAGTGTCTCATTCTTTCAAAACACAAAAGACTAAAACATATGCAAAATGTAAGAAAGACATTAGGCTGCATCCTGCCTTCTATTTTGGTCTGGCCATAGCACCTCATCTACATCACAAGCAGTGTTGTCCCTGGCTAAACAGCGGGGAAAGAATCTTCTGGAGTGACGGATCCAGCCGCCGAAAGCCCCCAC
The DNA here is from genome assembly GCF_029448725.1 of Salvelinus fontinalis. Taxonomy (NCBI): domain Eukaryota; kingdom Metazoa; phylum Chordata; class Actinopteri; order Salmoniformes; family Salmonidae; genus Salvelinus; species Salvelinus fontinalis. The sequence continues at coordinate 21,663,408 of NC_074685.1, read as the reverse complement.
ATCAACTTCACCACATGCATCCTCCATTGCCTGGAGAAGAGGCATGTGTGCGAGGGGATGGTGGTCATACACCTTCCATCGCCATGCCGAAAAAAAAACTCTTCAATTGGGTTTAGGAATGGGGAATAGGGTGGGAGGTATAGAACAATAAATTATGGGTGGTTGATGAACCAGTTGCGGACCAGAGCAGCCCGGTGGAAACTCACGTTGTCCCAGATGACAACATACCTGGGCTGCTCTAGTCCACCCCTCCACTCAGCTGGAATGAGGATGCCATGTAGTGTGTCCAGGAATGTGATGAGAAGGGCGGTGTTATAGGGACCAAGGTTGGCATGGTGATGGAGGACGCCTGGCTGTCTAACGGCTGCACACATGGTGATATTCCCTCCACGCTGTCCAGGGACATTCACATTGGCCAAGAATGTTCCGTCCCCAGGTTGAAGCCAGCCTCATCAATGTAAATATAAACGTGCTGAATTGCAGCGGCATCCAGCTCCAAGACTCTCTGAAACAAAGACAATATGTGACATAGACCTAGAGCAGTCAATATGTTGAGGCACAAAACACTGGATTACAGTACTGTAATGTGTCTATACAGTGCTGATATGATAGTATAATCACAGTATAGTACTTACTTGCACATATTCATAGCGCTGTTCTTTAACCCACTCTGAGTTTCACTCAAATGGCACCATGTAGACCTGTTTCATCCGGATTCGGTTGCGCTGTAATACACAGTCCAATGTAGACAAGCCCAGCTGGTGAATGTTATTGAATATTGTGTTGTCTGCAATTATGTGGTTCTGGATTTCTTGTAGTCTAATGGTATTGTTTGCCACCACCATGTTCACAATAGCGGTCTCCTGTCCTGGTGTGAACAGCCAGTGTCTTCCACCATGGCCAAATTAGACATGATTGGTTACAGTAAGCTAAAATTATCTATTTTCTTTCAATATGAAATGACATTACTATAACATTGGTCAACAATCACTGAGTAACATAGGCCTACTGCAATGTCGGACTGCAGTGGACATACATAAAGAGCATAGTGTCGATGGTAGGTAATTTACCGGTTGTCATTTCTGAATGTAGGGATGATAGATACAACCGTGTAGTGGCTCAGGTTGGGCTGAACTCTCTGCCCAGCCTCCCTCATACTCAATCCATGGTTGAGCACATGGTTAACGGATGTGGCCCTGATCTCATCTGAGACAACTGTCCTTCCTCATTCTCATCATCCTTCACCTCTAGCTCTTGCTTCACCATTGACTTCCATTTCCTCCAGAACAGGAGAGCTCATCTGGGGCCTTTTATAGCGCTAAAGCTCTGATTTCTAAGTGAACAATTCAGCAACTATTGTTTACACTTGTGAGGAATGGGTGTTGCCAATTGGTGTATAGAGCTTGGCATTGTGATTGGGGTTGCTTTCCAAAGGGACTAAAGAGATTTTAATTTGAAATGTTGTGCCTAATGTTGAGAACTGTGTGTAGTATTTTGCAAAAAGTGTGATATAGAATTGAAAACCAGGTGTAAAGCAGGAATTGTGCTTGCAATTTTGCAGACTTGGTTTAGGGATTTGGTACATGAGTTTCAGGTTTCGGTGATTGCGTTTCAAGTTCCAATTTTAGTGTGTAAACAATTGGTGTAATGGCTGTGTTAGTTGAAGGTGACACGGTGTGCAAAGCGAGCCCTGAAAAGGATTGGAATCAGGACAGTGCATTAAGTGCTCTAAAATAATATCTCTTCATTACTGATGGATTGATCATCACTAGGTGGTAAATCAACAAAAGCCCCAGCAGATTCCTCTATGATCAGACGGGAGTTTCTATTCCTTCCGGAGCACAATACCTCTCTGGCATTTCCTGGAGTACAGGGTGTCTCACAGAAGAATAGATGGTCTGCATTATCATGAACACAGGCTGACACCAGCTCATCAATCATTCAACCCAGGAAAATTATAGCAGTAGAGAGAGAGAGAGAGAGGGAGAGAGACTTCAAGCCACTTCCCCAAAGCACTTCTGTGGCTACAGGTCTCCTGATTTCTCTGCAGGCTGTCGTCACCCTGTTTTCTCCTGCCTGATTGTTTGTCCGTGTCAATTTATTACTGTGTCATATATTTTCATTTAATGTCCAATATTTTCATCTAAATCCCAATTATGTTTCTAGTTCTTTCAGTATTAGTTCCATCTTTAATGTGTCTTGACTGTTCTTCTTTTGTTGTGTGTGCCTGCTAACTCTGCCCGTCCTATAGTTTGTGGCACTGCTGCTAATTAGTATGATGCATGTCTATGTTTGTGAGTAGAATGTAGTCCCCTCGCCCAGGTCCTCTCTCTCTGTGTGAGTGAGTCTACTGTGCCCAATAAAATTGATTCTGATCTGGTATTATTTTCCAGCCTATGGCACTTACTTGATTTTATGTGGTTTCCACATGCCTCTCTAACGCCAGGAAGCTTTGTCTCCGGGCACGAAAAACACAATTGAATTACATTGAGTAGAATTACTCATTCGTTGCTTTAGAGGAATTTGCTGGCCTTGTTTTAGCGTTACAGTTTGGTACACATCTCCCTGTGTTTGACTTGTGGCAACATACTGCATCAGAAAAGGCACCAGGTTGTGGTGTTGATGTGCTCCTCTGTGATTTGGTGGGATAAGCTCAAAGGGCATTGTAGATTCTGTTATGTGATAGTTCATTCTAAACAGTATAAAGCATTATTTCATGTCATGCTCAAGGACAACAGCTATTTTAATCAAAATTGATGTTAGATATATTACAGAAAAGAGTTTCCAGACTTAGGAGGACTCCTAGACAGGGCTTGCAGGCATTTTCACATTTTACTTAACTGACCCTTGATTAATTTGAGGAAGATATTATTTTATTTTCTTGGGAATTTTTCATTTACTTAACTAATCAAAATTGAACATAGTGTCAGTTTCAGGCTCACATGTGCCGAAATTTTCTAACTTAGCATGTATGATCCATATTTTAACTAGGCATGTATTTTTCATATTCACAAAGAATGGACATCTTAGTCAGTGTTTGAAGCCCTTCATTATTCCTTTAATCCCTATTTGCCTGAAACTAAGCAGCAAAGTAGTGAAATATGTTATGAAAATGTCTTCCTCCAGGCTAGTTAAAAATATTCTAGATTCCAACTGAAATTGAAAATTAAGAGCTGTTCCATAAACCCCTCAAAAGAAAATTGGACTTCAAGAAAATGTGATTTTGTTATTTACAGTATGTCAAACATATTTTCTCCATTGATTAGGACATTCATAAAAAAATCTACCCAATAACCCCAAAGTATACAATTTGTCAACACTATCTGCAGATGAGATGATATAACCAATGTTTGTTTTGTAGTCATATAACCACATAATACATACAGCAACATAAAAAAGGCTAAATCCCCATCTCAAATAGCAGGTACAATGATAACCATGGCTGTGCTGCTTTCATGTAGAGAGATTACCACAGATAGTGGGCCTTAAGTGAACGGGCAGCATTTCCACTTGGCTGCCCCATATGATGCAACCTGAACAAAATCCAGCAGGAGTTCCTCATACATAATGTATTGCTATTGGCCTGCTCACTTTTTAACTTCTCCAGACACATTTTTTTTAAACAGCAAAGCACTGGGAGCCTGCAGACCATTCCACATCACACTATACAGTATCAAATCAACCATCACTATAGTATCACAAATCTGTTACACTTTTCACACCTTGGAATGAAGGCAATATAGTTCTGAAATGGAGGCAATACAGTTAACCCTATAAGCCCAAACCAGATTATTGACATTTGACCCTCTGTTGTTTTTGCTCTAACCTAAATGCAGCAGATGTAATATAAAAAAAAGCCTGAAACTAGATCCCCCACATTCTGGTCTTGACAAAAATGTAACTGTTGGGGTAGGTTATCTTTTGCACTGTTCAGCCAGTCCAGTAAATGTGGAGGAAGAGTTAAGATGGAGTGTCTACCTCGTTAACATCTTCCATTTCCCCTGAAAAGCAGAACATCCGATTGTAGAAGACCGTGCAGACTATTTTTCTCTGACCTCTGAGGACATGTATTCACATACTGATCCACCTGCATTTCAATTATTACTCCCAGCACTTTGTCTATTTTTTATTATTTTCTCTACTTAGCAGTTAATCGTTGTTTTCCTTACTGATACAAATCATATTTTCAGATGAAATGTACAGTACTGGATATTATGTTCAGGACCATTTTTGTTGATGTACTGTATGTGTACATGTCCAGTCTTTACAACAAATGACTTTATGCTCAGAATGACAGCCCTTTTAAAAGGTCCTGAATGGTGAAAATCATATTTATCATCAAACTGGATCATATTTGGATGAAACTAGTTCAAAGAAGCGTGACCAACGTATGAAAAAGGACTGTAGCTGGTACGTTGATGAGTTTGATCCTAAAGTTTTTTTTAAATTGTCTGTACTTGTTGTAACACTCACTACCGGTTCCAAACTGCCTCTGGAAGCAACATCAGCACAAGAACTGTTCGTCTGGAGCTTCATGAAATGGCTTTTCATGGCCGAACAGCCGCACACAAGCCTAAGATCACCATGTGCAATGCCAAGCATCAACTGGAGTGGTGTATGGGTCTGTCTTCACAGGCTTCACTGCCATTGGACTCTGGAGCAGTGGAAATGTGTTCTCTGGCGTGATGAATCACGCTTCACCATGTGGCAGTCCGCCAGAGGAATCTGGGTATGGCGGACGCCAGGAGAACGCTACCTGCCCGAATGCATAGTGCTCTAAAGTTTGGTGTAGGAGGAATAATGGTCTGGGGTTGTTTTTCATGGTTCAGGCTAGGACCCTTAGTTCCAGTGAAGGGAAATCTTAAAACTACATCATACAGCATGTGCTTCCAACTTCGTGGCAACAGTTTGTTAAGACCCTTCCTGTTGCAGGAGGACAATACCCCCGTGCACAAAGCGAGGTCCATACAGAAATGGTTTGTCTATCTGTGTGGAAGAATGTGACTGGCCTCCACAAAGCCCTGACCTCAACCCCATCGAACACCTTTGGGATGAATTGGAATGGCAACTCCATATTAATGCCCATGATTTTGGAATGTGATGTTTGACGAGCAGGTGTCCACATACTTTTGGGCATGTAGTGTAGCTTGTGTCATTGGGGTTAATCATGATGATTTGGCGGGGTGGGAGGGTGGTATTATTTAACTTATCTTTTGTCTTTCCACTATCATCAAGCTGTAAGGATTCAAGGTCTACTCCGTCTCCACAGCTTCCCAGGCAACCACCGCATCAGGAATGCAGCTTTCGCAATGCTAAAAGGAGGGATATGATGTGAAGACAGACCCATAGTTATTCATTTCAAATCTGCATCAACTGAGCATTTCAGGCACACAAAAATTCCAATTACAAAATTGAAAAGTTTTACTAAAAAGTTGCATATTTCAAATTAAGTACTTCTTCAAAAACACCAGAAAACACATTGTAGATTGAGTAGATCACTACATCTACGAATTGATACCAATTGATACCATTGGCTACGTAGAGGCTCCTGGATCTCTTTGTTAATGAGGTCACCTTTGATCCAGCGATGTATGTGGGGAAGCTGTACGAGCTGTCCATCCCAGGACCCCTGTATGCCCAGAGTGAGAGACCTGACAAGCAGGAGGCCATAGCTGTGTTTGTCTCCTGCTTCAATCTTGGGGGTGACTGAAGCCTGCTTGATTGAAGTGGGGAAAATTGGTCCCCCTCCTCTCCCCTCACCTCTCCATCAATCTCTGTAGCCGGTGTAATTTCCTAAAGCCTAAGTAATTCACATGATATGATATCACAATTTAATACTTAGTATTGTTTTTTCAAGAATTTGGACATGAGATGAGTGTTACAAATTATACAATGCAATGGGTCCTGCAAACTCTAGGGTGGCATTTCTTACCTTTATTTCTCATGAGTGTTCATGTTGATCAATATTTCAGCTATACTGGCCTATTGTATATCATCCAATAAATGTCTGATCAATACGTACAATTCTGAACATATTGTGAAAAAAATATACAATAAGCTAGCATCTCTGATATTCAATTGGTAGTTACAGTCTTGTCCCATCGCTGCAAATCCCGTATGGACTCGGGAGAGAAGAAGGTTGAGAGCCATGCATCCTCTGAAACACGACAAGCTGCACTGCTTCTTGACACAATGCTCGCTTAACCCGGAAGCCAACCCGCACCAATGTGTCGGAGGAAACACCGCACACCTGGTGACCGTGTCAGCGTACACTACAGTTCAAAAGTTTGTTTTATATGAAAACAAACTCAGCAAAAAAAGAAATGGCCCTTTTTCAGGACCCTGTTTTTCAAAGATAATTTATAAAAATCCAAATAACTTCACAGATCTTCATTGTAAAGGGTTTAAACACCGTTTCCCATGCTTGTTCAATGAACCATAAACAATTAATGAACATGCACCTGTGGAACGGTCGTTAAGACACTAACAGCTTACAGACGGTAGGCAATTTAAGGTCACAGTTATGAAAACTTAGGACACTAAAGAGGCCTTTCTACTGACTCTGAAAAACACCAAAAGAAAGATGCCCAGGGTCCCTGCTCATCTGCGTGAACGTGCCTTAAGCATGCTGCAAGGAGGCATGAGGACTGCAAACGTGGCCAGGGCAATAAATTGCAATGTCCGTACTGTGAGACGCCTAAGAGAGCTACAGGGAGACAGGACGGACAGCTGATTGTCCTCGCAGTGGCAGACCACGTACAGGATGGCAACAACTGCACCAGGAATGCACAATCCCTCCATCAGTGCTCAGGCTGTCCGCAATAGGCTGAGAGAGGCAGGACTGGGGGCTTGTAGGCCTGTTGTAAGGCAGGTCCTCACCAGACATCACCGGCAACAAAGTCGCCTATGGGCACAAACCCACCGTCGCTGGACCAGACAGGACTGGCAAAAAATGCTCTTCACTGACGAGTCGTGGTTTTGTCTCACCAGTGGTGATGGTCGGATTCGCGTTTATCGTCGAAGAAATGAGCATTACACCGAGGCCTGTACTCTGGAGCGGGATCAATTTGGAGGTGGAGGGTCCGTCATGGTCTGGTGCGGTTTGTCACAGCATCATCGGACTGAGCTTGTTGTTATTGCAGGCAATCACAACGCTATGCGTTAAAGGGAAGACATCTTCCTCCCTCATGTGGTACCCTTCTGCAGGCTCATCCTGACATGACCCTCCAGCATGACAATGCAACCAGCCATATTGCTCGTACTGTGCGTGATTTCCTGCAAGGCAGGAATGTCAGTGTTCTGCCATGGCCAGCGAAGAGCCCGGATCTCAATCCCATTGAACACGTCTGGGACCTGTTTGATCGGAGAATGAGGGCTAGAAATGTCCAGGAACTTGCAGGTGCCTTGGTGGAAGAGTGGGGTAACATCTCACAGCAAGAACTGTCAAATCTGGTGCAGTCCATGGGGAGGAGATGCACTGCAGTACTTAATGCAGCTGGTGGCCACACCAGATGCTGACTGTTACTTTTGATTTTGATCCCTCCTTTTGTTCAGGGACACATTATTCCATTTGTTAGTCACATGTCTGTGGAACCTGTTCAGTTTATGTCTAAGTTGTTGAATTTTATTATGTTCATACAAATGTTTACACATGTTAAGTTTGCTGAAAATAAACGCAGTTGACAGTGAGAGGACGTTTCTTTTTTTGCTGAGTTCACATTAAGTGAGTTGCAAAATGAATAGGTAATATAGACAAGACATTGACAATGTTATAAATAACTTTGCTTTCGTCAAAGGATCCTCCATTTTCAGCAATTACAGTAATTACAGTAACTGTAACTGCTGCAAATGGAGGATCCTTAGGGTTGAGATCCGGTGACTGTGCTGGTCACTACATTATAGACAGAATACCAGCTGACTGCTTCTTCTCTAAATAGTTATTGCATAGTTTGGAGCTGTGCTGTAGTAGTTTGGCGCTGTGCTCCTGTAGTAGGAGGAAATTGGCTCCAATTAAGCGCCGTCCACAGGGTATGGCATGGCATTGCAAAATGGAGTGAAAGCCTTCCTTCAAGATCCCTTTTACCCTGTACAAATCTCCCACTTTACCACCACCAAAGCACCCCCAGACCATCGCATTGCCTCCACCATGCTTGACAGATGGCATCAAGCACTCCTCCAGAATCTTTTAATTTTTTCTGCGTCTCACGAATGTTTTTCTTTGTGATCGGAACACCTCAAACTTAGATTAGTCTGTCCATAACACTTTTTTCCAATCTACCTCTGTCCAGTGTCTGTGTCCTTTTGCCCATCTTAATCTTTTATTGGCCAGTCTGAGATATGGCTTTTTCTTTACAACTCTGCCTAGAAGGCCAGCATCCCCGGAGTCACCTCTTCACTGTTGACGTTGAGACTGGTGTTTTGCAGGTAATATTTAATGAAGCTGCCAGTTGAGAACTTGTGAGGCGTCTGTTTCTCAAACTGAACACTCTAATGTACTTGTCATCTTGCTCAGTTGTGCACCGGGGCCTCTCACTCTACAGACAGTTTCGTCAACCTCATGGCTTGGTTTTTGCTCTGACATGAACTGTCAACGGTGGGACCTTATATAGACAGGTGTGTGCCTTTCCAAATCATATCCAATCACTTGAATTTACTACAGGCGGACTCCAATCAAGTTGTAGAAACATCTCAAGGATGATCAATGGAAACAGAATGCACCTGAGCTAAATTTCGACTCTCATAGCAAATGGTCTTTTGATTGGAATTCAATTGATTGGACATGATTTGGAAAGGCACACACCTGTCTATATAAGGTCCCACCGTTGACAGTGCATGTCAGAGTAAAAACCCAGCCATGAGGCTGGAATTGTCCGTAGAGCTCCAAGACAGGATTGTGTCAAGGCACAAATCTGGGGAAGGATACCAAAACATTTCTGCAGCACTGAAGGTCCCCAAGAATACAGTTGCCTCCATCATTCTTAAATGGAAGAAGTTTGGCACCACCAAGACTTCCTAGAGCTGAACGCCCGACCGCCCGACCAAATTGATCGGGGGAGAAGGGCTGTGGTAAGGGAGTTCACCAAGAACCCGATGGTCACTCTGACAGAGCCCCTCTGTGGAGATAGAATCTTCCAGAAGGACAACCATCTCTGCAGCACTCAACCAATCAGGCCTTTCTGGTAGTTTCCAGACGGAAACCAATCCCCAGTAAAAGGCACATGACAGCCCGCTTGGAGTTAGCCAAAAGGCACCTAAAGACTCTCAAACCATGAGTAAAAATATTACCTGGTCTGATGAAACCAAGATTGAACTCTTTGGCCTGAATGCCAATCGTCAAGTCTGGAGGATACCTGGCACCATCCCTACAGTGAAGCATGGTGGTAGCAGCATCATGCTGTGGGGATGTTTTTCAGCGGCAGGGACTGGGAGACTAGTCAGGATCGAGGCAAAGATGAACGGAGCAAAGTACAGAGAGATCCTTAATGAAAACCTGCTCCAGAGCGCTCAGGACCTCTGACTGGGGCGACGGTTCACCTTCCAATAGGACAACGACCCTAAGCACACAGCCAAGACAACGCAGAAGTGGCTTCTGGACAAGTCTCTGAATATCTTGAGTGGCCCAGCCAGAGAGCGGACTTGAACCCGATTGAACATTTCTAGAGTGTAAAAGAGCTGTGCAGCAACGTTCCAACCTGACAGAGCTTGAGAGACTGCAGAGAAGAATGGGAGAAACTCCCCAAATACACGTGTGCCAAGCTTGTAACATCATCCCCAAGAAGACTCGATGCTGTAATCGCTGCCAAAAGGTGCCTCAACAAAGTACTGAGTAAATGGTCTGAATACTTATGTAAATGTTATTTCTGTTTTCTATTAGTAATAATTTATCAAAAAATCTAAACCTGTTTTTGCTTTGTCATTATGGGGTGTGTGTAGATTGATGAGGGGAAAAAACAATTTAATCCATTACAGAATAAGGCTGTAACCTAACAAAATGTGGAAAAAGTCAAGGGGTCTGAATACTTTCCGAATGCACTGAGATATAGATATATAGACATATATATTGGAACTCAGTCAGGGGTCTCAACAGTTTTTTAAAAGCAACGTCAATTTACCAACAATACGACCAGGATTACGACTTTCCCGAAACGCATCCTCTGTTCGGGTCACCACCCAGGACAATGGGTCTAATTCCAGTAGTCAACCCAAAACAACGATGCCGAAGAAGGGGCCACCTGGTCAGGCTCCGTAGACATGCACGTCGCCCACCGCTCCCGATGATACTACTAGCCAATATCCTGTCTCTTGAAAACATGATTCATGATGATTAACAACTCATGGTGTAATCATAACAACATACAGGAATTCAAGTCCTTCTGCTCACCTGACCTAGAATTCCTTACAATCAAATGTCAGCCATTTTACCTACCAAGAGAATTCTCGTCGGTTATAGTCACAGCTGTGTACATTCCCCCTCAAGCAGACACCAAGACGGCCATCAAGGAACTTCACTGGACTATATATAAAAAAACATATATGCTGAGGCTGCATTTATTGTAGCTGGGGATTTTAACAAAGCAAATTTGAGAACAAGGCTACCTAAATTCTACTAGCATATTGATTGTGCTACGCGCATGGGCAATACCCTCGACCACTGCTACCCTAACTTCCGCGATGCATACAATGCCCTTCCCCACCCTCCATTCGGCAAATCTGACCAGGAAGCCATTTTGCTCCTGTCGTCTTTTAGGCAGAAACTCAAACAGGATGTACCAGTGACGAGAATCATTCAACGTTGGTCCGACCAATTGGAAGCCACGCTTCGAGTTCGTTTTGATCACGCGGACTGGAATATGTTCCGGTCAGCCTCAGAGAACAACATCGACCTATACTCCTACTCGTTGAGTGCGTTTATAAAGAAGTTCATTGGAGCGCGATCCACCGCATTTAACCATGGAAAGTGGTCTGGGAATATGACTGAATATAAACAGTATAGTTATTCCCTCCGCAAGGCAATCAAACTATCGAAATGACATTACAGGGACAAGGTGATCGCAATTCAATGGCTCAGACACAAGACGTATGTGGCAGGGTCTACAGGAAAGACAACCAGCCACGTCACGGACACAGACGTCACGCTTCCAGACAAACTAAACACCTTCTTTGCCCGCTTTGAGGATAATACAGTGCTACCGTCGTGGCCCGCTAACAAGGACTGCGCCCCCCCCTCTCCTTCTCCTCGGCTGACGTGAGTAAAACATTTAAATGTGTTAACCCTCGCAAGGCTGCTGGCCCAGACGGCACCCCTAGACGAATCCTCAGAGCATGCGCAGACCAGCTGGCTGGTGTGTTTACGGACATATTCAATCGCTCCCTATCCCAGTCTGTTGTCCCCACATGCTTCAAGATGGCTACCACTGTTCCTGTACCCAAAAAGGCAAAGATAACTGAACTAAATGACTACTGCCCCGTAGCACTCACTTCTGTCATCATGAAGTGCTTTGAAAGACTAGTCAAGGATCATATCACCTCCACCTTACCAGCCACCCTAGACCCACTTCAGTTTACATACTGCCCCAACAGATCCACAGACGACGCAATCGCCATCACACTGCACACTGCCCTATCCCATCTGGACAAAAGGAATACCTATGTAAGAATGCTGTTCATTGACTAGAGCTCAGCATTCAACACCATAGTACCCTCCAAGCTCATCATCAAGCTGAAGGCCCTGGGTCTCAACCCCCACCCTGTGCAATTGGGTCCTGGACCTTGTCGGGCCGCCCCCAGGTGGTGAAGGTAGGAAATAATATCTCCACTTTGCTGACGCTCAACACTGGGGCCCCACAAGGGTGCGTGGTCAGCCCTCTCCTGTACTCCCTGTTCACCCATGACCGCGTGGCCATGCACACCTCTAACTCAATCATCAAGTTTGCAGACCACAACATTAGTGGTCTTGATTACCAACAACGACGAGACAGCCTACAGGGAGGAGGTGAGGGCACTCGGAGTGTGGTGTCAGGAAAACAACCTCTCACTCAACATCAACAAAACAAAGGTGATGATCGTGGAAGTCAGGAAACAGCAGAGGGAGCAGCACCCTATCCACATCGATGGGACAGTAGTGGAGAAGGTGGAAAGTTTTAAGTTCCTCGGCGTACACATCACAGACAAACTGAAATGGTCCACCCACACAGACAGTGTGGTGAAAAAACTCAAGTGGCTGAAGAAATTTGGCTTCTCACTTAAAACCCTGACAAACTTTTACAGATGCACAATCAAGAGCATCCTATTGGGCTGTATCACAGCCTGGTACGGCACCTGCACCACTCTCAACCGCAAGGCTCTCCAGAGTGTGGAGCGGTCTGCACAACGCATCACTGGGGGCAAACTACTTGCCCTCCATGACACCTACAGCATCTGATGTCACAGCAAGGCCAAAAAGATCATCAAGGACATCAACCACCCGAGCCACTGCCAGCTCACACTGCTACCATCCAGAAGGCGTGGTCTGTACAGGTGCATCAAAGCTGGGACCGAGAGACTGAAAAACAGCTTCTATCTCAAGGCCAGCAATTACTAACTCAGAGAGGTTGCTGCCTACATTGAGACCCAATCTCAATCTCACTTTAATAAATGGATCACTAGTCACTTTATACAATGCCACTCTAAATAATGGCACTTTAATGTTTACATATCTTACATATCTCATATCACATGTACATACTGTATTTTATACCCTCTATTGCACCTTGCCTATACCGCTCGGCCATCGCTCATCCATATACTTACATGTACATATTCTCATTCACCCCTTTAGATTTGTGTGTATTAGGTAGTTGGAGAATTGTTAGATATTACTGCACTGTCAGAACTAGAAGCACAAGCATTTCACTACACTCGCGTTAACATCTGCTAACCATGTGTATGTGACAAATAAAATTTGATTTGAAGTGGATCAGTTAACAGTATTCTGTAATTATTACAAAACAATAGAAATGCAACTGTGTTTTCCTGCTTATTGTCTGATATCCAACCCTCTAATCAGCTCTGTTTACCATGAGAACATTTTGCAAAGAAAATAGGGTTGAGGCATAGGATTTAGGCTTGGAATGACATGTGGCCCATTGTTTACCTTGTTACCTGGCAACAACCACAAGGGCATTTCAAAGAGCTGTCAGTTTAGGTGAGCTCATGAATATAAGCTCCTCCCCAACTCACCCTTTTCTTTCAGGTTTCCTGGAAGTTAGAGATGAGAGAAAAGGGAACAATTCTGAACATTGTAATACTGTAAAAATATTATTGGGGATGTTTGTCATTGAAAGGCTATTTTTACTTGGGAAATAGGATGACTGTACAGTATCTTTAATATACATAGATTTTTTTTGTCTGCTTGACAAAACCAATGTACTGTGAAAGTAGCCTAACCCAGTTGAAGGTCCTTGTAAGGTCACCATTAAATATGAAGTTGAAAGTTTATTAGCTTAGTGTTGTTTTTACGCAGACAGCCAATTCTGATAATTTTGACCAATCAGATCAGTTCTGAAAATGACCAGACGTGAAAAGACCTGCGATTGGTCAAAAGACCAATTAGTGGAAAAAAATATCAGAATCAGGCTGACTGTGTAAATGCAGCCAGTGTGACAGGTCGCATAATTTTCTCTAATTTCCTTCCCCTATTTCTTTTGTGGTCAGTTTATATGCGGCGTTTCTTTTCCCCCACTTTTGGTCTGAGGGAGAATGTTAATGAATCTACACACACTGCCACCCAAACGTAGCCTGCTGACCTCAAATCGACCACCGTGGATAACTTCAGGGCAATAATTTAATGTGATCTGTCCATCCATTTATAAATCTACCGTGAACAAAATGTAGCCTTTTCTAATCCATATGATTTAGTATTTTGTGTGAGGGTAGGCCTGTGGTAAATGTAACATTCTTTAAAAACATAACCACATCTCTGCTCTGTGTATTAAGTCATTTTAGGCACTGTTGATTACTAAATGTATTATGAGGGGAGTGACTGAGGTATGTGGATGGAGGCGAAAGGGGAGGGGGTTCTCTTAGCCTTTACTGCCCAGGCACAAATCATAGAGGGATGTGGCTATCAGAGTGACAGATGAATGCACCTCTTTTCCCAGCCCCTGTGAACACCCTCAGCCATCACATATGGGAATATTAATTCAATTCATCAGCGCTCTTTCTCCTTGGGCCTCCTAATATTGGTCGGGTGAGCCTCAAGTTTCAGGATTTGAGACGGGCCGTTTAGCTCACAAACAAGAAATTAATCACATGGACACACTTCTCAACCTGCCAATCACAACAGTTCTGATAATGAGGGACGCTAGACCACAGTGGGAAAATAAAAACAGCGACTGCCTTGGAGCAGAGTTTGAGGGAAGGAGAAACCGGTAGTGATTGTCTGATGCTGTCCCATGCCATCTGTTCTATATGCAGATTGTTTAAAAGCCAATACCCTAGTGATACTAGAACAAAACAATATGACCCCTGGTGGTATGCAAGGGTATCTTTTTAAAGTTGCTCTGAAATCAGCATCAGATAAAGAAAACCTTTGGATTGCAGTTATAGGACAGTAGTGTTTCTGTAGAAGTGTTACACAATCAGGAGCGCCATCAGGTCAGTCACCTGAACATGACACCATGTGTATCACCAAAACAAGACTAGTCAATGAGTTTGTCCTAAATGACAACTTACCAACAAACCTAACATGACAGAAACATAAGGTGAATGAGTCTATCCCAAAAAAAAATCCATTCTGACAGCCTAGAATTGCCTAGGTGCAGATTTGGAATGCTTTGTGCCATGTAGCAGTCCCAGTAGTAATCGAGTCACTGACATCAGGAAACTACGAGGTCTTGTGGTTGTTTCATGTAATGGACATACACATCAGTATGATTTTACAAAAGGCAGGGAACTACCATTTATTAGCAACAATTTATTTTCAAACCAAACAGAGCAGAAAGCAAATTGGTTAAACGTTTGTCAATAGGTCTCTGCTGGGCCGGTAGCCTAGTCTGCCTCCCCTCCACACACACAGGTAGTAACCCACAGCCAGAGCTCCCATAGCAGTCAACAACACCATAGGGACCACCAGAAACAGAACCCAGACTGGAGACTCAACCAGTTCACCTGAAAAATATAACACATTTAATGAGTTAATGGACTAAACTACAAACCAAAATATTGCAAACACACTAAAGGGGATTTTTGAATGCTTGAGAAAACATCAACTCACCTTGTTCATTGGCACCAAGAGACTTGTCTGATCCAATGGGCTGAACCTCTTCTGAGTCATAGGGCTGAAGCTCATCTGAGGCATAAGTCTGAAGCTCATCCGAGTCATAGGGCTCAAGCTCCTCCGAGTCATAAGTCTGAAGCTCATCCGAGTCATAAGTCTGAAGCTCATCCGAGTCATAAGTCTGTGGAGTCTCCACAGAGATGGTCCACTGGTCTACCCTGTATCTTACTCGTGGAACTCCTATAGTAGGTGGAAGGAGGGTCACTGAAAGTCATTTTAACTAGCCATTTAGAATGTCATCCAGCTTTTAATTGGTTTCCATATTAGCAAAATGTAAATGAATCCAAACTTTAAAAATGATCAAGGCAGACCTTACACAAACATTTGGCAAGTTACCAAATATGTTATCATACCTGTTTGAGCCGCAGCTGTGGCCACAAGCATCAAGAACAGCACACTGTGGATAAACAACATCTTTCTGACTATATGCCAGCACTCAGACCACCTGGACCTTTTATGCGCTAATGCGCCTAATCAAAATAATTGCTGTCAGCTGTGGATCACTTACTCAATCACGACAAATTTCTTAAACTAGAATCTTGGCTCGTTGCGGTCATTGATGTGATTGGCTTTGACAGTGGCACTGTAGGCATTTTATTGGTAAATCTATGTTGTGTTGTGGCCGTACAATCTGCAGGGAATGAAAGCTGTGACTGGCTGCACTGAGAAAAATATGTGCAATGTTGTTTAAAATCAATACAGCAATTTGTACAACTTGTTAGACCTTATTGTCAAACCACGAACACAACAATATCTCTTAGTGAGAGTTGTCAATCACATTCCCCAGAGGAACGCTACTGAGACAGTTGTGTGCTACTTGTTGCCAATGAGTGTGTCATAACACATCCATAGTTACTCCTTTTTTTCTGACTTCACAGCATGAGGAATGTTGTACTGTGATATGGATTTATGAAGGTTCAAGTACATTACTCGTATTTGCGACAGTGTTTTGGCTGCGTATGAGGGGTTGCCCATTCATTTAAACAAGTGTCAAATAAATAAATATGAATAATCGTATTCTCAGTGATAAAATTAAAACATGTTGAATATGTTAAATTGTTTGCACAGGATATTGTTTTTCTACAGTATATATTTTTAAACAGTTTCAGAGTAGGGGATAGCTAAATAGCTGCCCATTGCAGTATAACTTTCACTTTCGATGATAAATTACTATCATTTTGTCAAAGTAGATTTTTTTCAATTTCTCTGACAACTAAAAGAAAATATAAATGTACATCAGTAGCAGGTTTGAAAACATATTTGAATTTTAAGGCTAAAACAAACATATTATAAAATGAACAACAGTTAAACATTCCCTTGTTTCCAGCATGAAAATATATTGATATCGAAATATGAAATTGATTATATGACTATGTGGGAAAATAATTAGAAAGAAAAAACATTCAAACTATCCCAAAAATGTTGCATTTTGGTGACAAAACATTTTTAAGTAATCAATATATTAAAACACAGAAGTTGACTTATAACTGAGAAGTTAAATGAAAATTATTGCTAAATATTTGTTCTGGTGTATGAACAATTGGCAACATTTCCCAATTCAGTATATCACATTAATTTACATCAGGGCTCTCCAACCTGTTTTAAAACCAACCCTAGTTGATTCAGCTTATCAACCAGCTAATTATTAGAATCAGGTGCGCTAGATTAGAGTTGGAGACAAAACATACACAACAGTAGCTCTCCAGGAACTGGATTGGAGCGCCCTGATTTACATATTCCAATAGCATTTCCCATTTTTGTATAAGATGACTCAGATTCCTTGCATATTGCAGCACAGCTTTGTATACTGATGGGTTCTCTTCCAGAGTAGCCTAAATCTTTGGCAATAATTACAGTATTTTATGCATATTCCCTTCATATGCTTTCTGCATAGGGCATGTTACACAACTATTACAGTACTTTCTATACCTTAGATGCTACCAAAGTAACTGAATCTTTAGTGCCAACCAAAACTTCAAGAATTGTTACATCTATTCTGTTCACCTCTGTAATGAATGACAAGAAGCACTCAGGTTAATCTCAAGACTGAACATTGAAAAGTGCATCACAATATACTCTGTAAATATCTATTCAATGTGACAGACAACCAACCGTACATAAGACATTATTTTTGAGGCAGAAAAAAACAAAAACAAAGGTAGATGTTTACAGCTAATGAAAATAGGACCTTAATGCCAGGTCTACGGACAGTGACCCGAATTTTCCTAAATATGGCTAACATCAAGAGTTACCTGGATACATGCCAAGTGGAGGTCTGAAAATTAACAGGTGGGCTCTGCAGGCCAGTAGCAGCCACAGGTATTCAACTCCAGTGCTGGAGGGCAACACTGTCTGTTGGATCCCTTTTCTTCCTGATTCAAAGTCATTGACTGGCCAAAGAAACATAGGTCCCCCTAACTTGGAGTTTAAAATGAAAAGATGAGAATAAACAGAGGGTCATAGACAGTAGCAGGCAGTACAGTGGCCCTGGAGGACTGGAGTGGAGTAACCCTGCTGTATTGGCTTTGTGCTTCACAGTGATGTTACAGTAGAGTGATCAGCAGAGTTTTCAGATGGCTTGGGAGGAAGTGCTGTCTGGGACAGAGGGTGGGTGGGGTCAATTTCCTGGTGGAGCTAACCTGTCCGGGCCAGGGACACTAGGACCAGGCTGCAGGGTGGTCGTGGTGCTTATTAGTCATGCCTCTCTCCTGCAGATTGGCCGTAGACCTTACGCAGGCTGGAGTCCAGCAGGAAGTCCACTCCCCTGTGAAGCACAAAGAAGGAGAACGGCTTTAAGGTTAGAATGTAGCAAGGATGGGACCTCACCTCAAACACTGGGGGGGGCTTTTTTTTTTTTAAGTCTCCTGGCTTCCTACAGACGTCATCAAGTACATAAGCTTATAGATATGAATGTGCTATGCACTCACTGCAAATGGGCGTAGGCTATATCTCACAGCCATGCAAGATACTCCAGTTGTAAACGGTGGAGTCAATATTTGGAGTTTCCCATATTTTCAGAAATCGCATGCTGACCTATGTCACCTATGTCAGTTGTCAGTGAACTGCTGTGCAACTCAACAATCAGCCGTTTGAGAAAAGCCATGTGCTGCCCAAATTGCGGGCTTCCAGACTAATCAAACCATTCATGTGATAAAACATAACAGCAAATTCTTCAGAAGCTAATGATCCGTTATTTATATCTGTAAATAAATGTAATGCATACCAGAGGTGGGGGAAGTCCATCCGCACCGGGGATTAAATATAACCAGCCATTCAGAGCTGGGGATGGCAGAACCCAAGATGGGGAATGCCCCATCCCTCCCTAAAAACCAGACACTGAATACACCTCTCTTCAACAATGGATTCAGATAAATAAGAACGGTGGCTACACATCTAACACCACATTAAAAAAATATATAATAATACGTTATGTGTGCAACTCCTAATTGGACACTTAAAATGATGCATAGATTAAAAAAATGTAATGCTGTTTTCTAAGGTAATGTGTGGATTTTTCCTCTCAATGGGCTGGGGAACACATTCAGGCTGAGACATTTAACTGCAGGCTAATATCTTGGCACACTTGGGACCATAAACATTGATGGGAAAACGTGCCAAAGTACACACGCTACTGTTATTTCTTCCTCCTGCTCACATTCAAGTTCTTTCTTTCACAAACACACACACCTTTATCATGCTCTCGAACACACACTCCTTCACTGTCTCCCTGTCACATATCGGGCACACATTCAGACAAACTTTTTCTTCACTGTCTAACACCCTCACAAACCTGTCGATGGGGTGGATGATGAAGGGGATGGTGGAGAGGCCGATGGCCGTGGTGGTCCACTTGCGTACGGAGAGGGGCAGGCGCGTGGTTCTGCCCAGGAGGTAAAGAGAGGCGGCACACACACGGTTGATGGTGAAGCCTGGGATAGCGACCGAGGCCAGGGCCTGCCATACAAACGTGTCCACCACTGCTACAGCCACCTTGGTTGTCTTCCCTGGGTTGTCACCATGCTCCTACAGCACAGGGATAGACACGGAGTGTGACATTTTGTGCTTCAGACCACTTTATGTTTCAGTGTGGGAGTTGAGTTTTGTTCTATGACACATTCTCTAGGGATTTTCTGGAAAAGCTACATTTACTTTGGTATGTGTTGAAAAAGGCAATGTCATTTGGAAGTATGTGTTCTCTACATTTTTGGAAACTCAAGTTCATAATATAAATGCTTCACAGGGCAATAATTCCATGACCCCTTAAAAGAATGGTAGCTCATATCAATACAAATGAAGACAGGATAAGAATGAGAACAGAGCTTTGCTTTTACAAAATGTCCTCCTTCCTTACCATGGCAGCCTTCTTCCCCTTGTCCACAGCATCAGCGGAAACATACACGGTGGCAACTGCATATGTGGCCCATACAGCACTCACTGGCACCAGGGCACGGAAGGCCTCTCCCACCTCGTTGGCATAGCCTGTGTGCCCAAGATGACATGCCAGGGTAAGATACAAGTGCAATTAAGGCTTTAACTGCCTCACTGTTGTGAGAGGCCTCTAAACAAATCATAGTCAACCCCCACCAGATCAGAGCTAGGGGCCTGAGGTAAAACAAAATGTATTAGAATAATAATTCCAAATTTTCCTCTTGGACCTCTGCCATGTAAAGGGGGGTACATTAATATTCACTTTTGTTTGGGGCTGTGGGTAGTAGCAATAACCCCCCTGACACGTTTCGTTCCATAGAATGGGCGGTGACCTTTGGAGCAATATGCACTGTCCGCTCCAACAGGGTTGGAATGACTAATAATGCCCTTGGTCTGTCATTAGACGCTTACACAGCTCCTCCTGCTGTGTTGGCTGCTGCTGAACCTGTGCTGCCACCCTGTGGGCAAACATTACGCAGCGTCAGGTCTGTAGGCCTTTACACACGACAAGGTTATATGAGAGATATACTTTTGTATATAGTGTGTGGACACCCCTTCAAATTAGTGGATTCGGCTATTTCAGCCACACCCGTTGCTGACAGATGTATAAAATCGAGCACACAGCCATGCAATCTGCATAGACAAACATTGGCAGTATAATGACCTTACTGAAGAGCTCAGGGACTTTCAACGTGGCACCGTGGTACGATGTCACCTATCCAACAAGTCAGTTCGTCAAATTTCTGCCCTGCTAAAGCTGCCCCGGTCAACTGTAAGTGCTGTTATTGTGGGAAGTGGAAATATCTAGGAGGAACAACAGCTCGGTTGCAACACTCACTACAGAGTTCCAAACTGCTGGAAGCAACCTCTGACAATAACTGTTCGTCAGGAGCATCATGAAATGGGTTTCCATTGCCGAGCAGCCACACACAAGGCTGACATCACCATGCGCAATGCCAAGCGTCGGCTGGAGTGGTGTAAAGCTCGCTGTCATTGGACTCTGGAGGAGTGGAAACGCGTTCTCTGGAGTGATGAATCACGCTTCACCATCTGGCAGTCCGACGGACGAATCTGGGTTTGGCGAATGCCAAGCGAACCCTACCTGTCCGAATGCATAGTGCCAACTGTAAAGTTTGGTGGAGAAGGAATAACAGTCTAGGGCAATCCCATTGAACACCTTTGGGATGAATTGGAAGGCCAGGCCTAGTCACCCAACATCAGTGCCCGACCTCACTAATACTCTTTTGGCTGGATGGAAGCAAGTCCCAGCGGCAACGTTCCAACATCTTGTGGAAAGCCTTCCTAGAAGAGTGGAGGCTGTTATAGCAACAAAGGGGGGGGACCATCTCCGTATTAACGCCCATGATTTTGGAATAAGATGTTCGACAAGCAGGTGTTCACATACTTTTGCACATGTAGTGTATTTGTTTACCTGGTACCTCATCCAGTAAGGCTACTTAGCTGGCTTACAACCTGGTAACGTGACCAATGACCAGTAGGCTATGGTTTAAGATGATATTGGAAGAAAGGAAAGGTACTGGATAGCTACTCCAGGAGATGTGTTTCAAAAGGTAGGATAGGCATAACCTCCTTTTATGGTGCTCCTATACTGTTTGGTGCGGGGGGCACCAGTGCTATAAGTTGTGAGCATCAGTGCTATAGCCTGAGTACCCCAGTCTGTTTTTATGACATTCTAGTCATTCTTGCCACTCATTATCATACCAATGTCGTGTTTGGTGTCAAAAGCAGCTAGAATGATAGTGTAGCGGAGTTAAGAACGTGCGGTAAACTCACTCCACAGCTAGTTTGAAATGTTAACTTTTTTCTATAGTTCAACTGGTTTGTCAAGGAGGGCAGTCACGTGTGTTTGCAATCAGATGAGCCTGGTTATGGGCCAGGGACAGTGGATGAAGCTATACTATTAGCAACACACCGACGTGGGTTTCAAAAGCACAAACCGATCTGGGACCAGGCTACCAAAGAAAAAGTTCATTTAGAGCCCTGCTTGTGCTAACACACTGGCAGCACTAAACAAAATTCTGTTACTTCAGTGAATCTGTTTCTGGGACAGGTTACGCTACTCATACAGCAGAACAACAGTGCATTCTGAACAGATTCTCTAACATTGTCATTTCTAACTATGTTGGCTACTGAATGTGCTTTACAATACACAGATCAATAATTGATTGGTGTTCATTATGCTATAAAGATGCTTCATTTGATAAACATAAAGCTGTAGTTGTATGCTAAATGTTTACATGTGTGAGAAAGACAGGGAGAGGGCAAGGAGAGAACCAGTCAGAGTCAGTGTTAGAGGAGATAGAGAGCTGTGCATGCAGGCCATAACAGTCATCAATTTGCAGCTGGCCCTGGGGTTTATTTTAGTAACATAGCACATTTCAATGTCACCCCCAGCCAATAAGAACCCAACAGAAAATGTCAACGCATTGCACAATGGCTAGTGTTATTGATCTCTTAAAATAAATGTAGAAGGCCCATTTAGCTTGAAATCAACCTGATTTCCTTATGACAATGAGGAACAGATATCCTCTGTACACTTTTGACTACAAGGTCAGTATGGATAAATGGTATTGCAATGCAGGGACAGCTATATTAAATGTAGCTATTAGGCCTACTACGCTGAGATTCCAGACATTGTATCATTTAAATGGAACTGGTGCGTAAATATATGACGAGCGTTGACTTATTTGTCAATAATGAATCACTACTAGGAAGTGCCATGCAATTTACCCAACCCACTAACCTAACTAGCTAGCTGTTTGAAGGCAGGTATTAGATTGTTAGCTATTTGAATACATTGGTATTTGATCGGGTTGCTGAGCTTTGAAATGGTCGACTGCAGCCATTACAAAACCATATCACGTAAAGTATAGAGCATCTATTTATAAGTAGTTCAAATTCAGACCTAAAACTGGATAGCTCACGAGCTAGCAACCCTGCTCGAGCTTGCTATATCTTGTTCTACTAGTTTACGCTTGTTCTTAGCGTGATGGGGACATCCAAAAACACCACTTTTATTGCATACCTAAGAAGCGGACCCATGTGTCACGATAAATGTCGATCTCCTTGTTTGGTTTTTCTTGACTTTGATCCATGCTTCGTCTTTAACCCCATGTACAGAGATATCTCATGTGTAGATAGAGTCCCAACTAGAAGCTGCGAGTCAAGTCTTGCAATGCGCCACACCGAGGGAGTGTCTAAGACTGTATGGTGCTATTCAGAAAGGGAAAAAAGCCTACTGTATTTGTCTGACTTCACATTTGTTATTGGTAAATTATTAGGCCTATTATCTTGAGAATCAACCAGTATAAATGTACAAATTGAATCTTCCACAGAGGGATAAAGTCCGAGTCCCGTGACAAAAGTTAAGAATTTCTAGATAGTCCCTGATGACAATTTACATAATTCATACGCCGGAAGTTAGCAGATATAGGAAGAGAGAGGCTCAACTCGGTGGAAAATCTGTCTCCCTCCAACAGGTGGCGTTTTTTTCGTTGTTTCACCCACCAACTTTGAGAAAAAACACTTTATATTGGATTTGTCTCGAGATGGCTATGCATTATCATTGCATGAGGCTCGTAGCATAGCTTCGGCAGTTGACGTCAACAAACCTCTGGAGCCATGCAGCCCACCATGCCTCTTTGTGGACAACGACTCCCATTGTTAGGGCGGAGAGACATGTATCTTGTCAGTTTATCCCTAATCTTTGTTTAGGTGTGAAAAGTGTTATGTAGCACTATATTGGATAACTCCAATATGGTATCCTTCCGCTCTGTAGGATACTTGTTAGTGCTTTGGCTGACCCCCTTAATAGCTGCTGCCACACTACTCCCTTCTCTCAGTTGATTCCAGAGAGGATTCGCTTGGTAAGAGCTCTATGTTAGAGTGTATAAGTGCAGAAATATACCCACAGCTATTCAATAGCTTGGAGCATCTAGCTAGATAGCCTCTCCGCCTGGGTGCTCCGCTGTCCCCCCACTCGGTTTGGCTTGTGCCATCTCATTTGGGTTTTGTCCTGTATTTACATTTACATTTAAGTCATTTAGCAGACGCTCTTATCCAGAGCGACTTACAAATTGGTGCATTCACCTTATGACATCCAGTGGAACAGCCACTTTACAATAGTGCATCTAAATCTTTTAAGGGGGGGGGGGGGCAGAAGGATTGCTTTATCCTATCCTAGGTATTCCTTGAAGAGGTGGGGTTTCAGGTGTCTCCGGAAGGTGGTGATTGACTCCGCTGTCCTGGCGTCGTGAGGGAGTTTGTTCCACCATTGGGGTGCCAGAGCAGCGAACAGTTTTGACTGGGCTGAGCGGGAACTGTACTTCCTCAGTGGTAGGGAGGCGAGCAGGCCAGAGGTGGATGAACGCAGTGCCCTTGTTTGGGTGTAGGGCCTGATCAGAGCCTGAAGGTACTGAGGTGCCGTTCCCCTCACAGCTCCGTAGGCAAGCACCATGGTCTTGTAGCGGATGCGAGCTTCAACTGGAAGCCAGTGGAGAGAGCGGAGGAGCGGGGTGACGTGAGAGAACTTGGGAAGGTTGAACACCAGACGGGCTGCGGCGTTCTGGATGAGTTGTAGGGGTTTAATGGCACAGGCAGGGAGCCCAGCCAACAGCGAGTTGCAGTAATCCAGACGGGAGATGACAAGTGCCTGGATTAGGACCTGCGCCGCTTCCTGTGTGAGGCAGGGTCGTACTCTGCGGATGTTGTAGAGCATGAACCTACAGGAACGGGCCACCGCCTTGATGTTAGTTGAGAACGACAGGGTGTTGTCTAGGATCACGCCAAGGTTCTTAGCGCTCTGGGAGGAGGACACAATGGAGTTGTCAACCGTGATGGCGAGATCATGGAACGGGCAGTCCTTCCCCGGGAGGAAGAGCAGCTCCGTCTTGCCGAGGTTCAGCTTGAGGTGGTGATCCGTCATCCACACTGATATGTCTGCCAGACATGCAGAGAGGCGATTCGCCACCTGGTCATCAGAAGGGGGAAAGGAGAAGATTAATTGTGTGTCGTCTGCATAGCAATGATAGGAGAGACCATGTGAGGTTATGACAGAGCCAAGTGACTTGGTGTATAGCGAGAATAGGAGAGGGCCTAGAACAGAGCCCTGGGGGACACCAGTGGTGAGAGCGCGTGGTGAGGAGACAGATTCTCGCCACGCCACCTGGTAGGAGCGACCTGTCAGGTAGGACGCAATCCAAGCGTGGGCCGCGCCGGAGATGCCCAACTCGGAGAGGGTGGAGAGGAGGATCTGATGGTTCACAGTATCGAAGGCAGCCGATAGGTCTAGAAGGATGAGAGCAGAGGAGAGAGAGTTAGCTTTAGCAGTGCGGAGCGCCTCCGTGATACAGAGAAGAGCAGTCTCAGTTGAGTGACTAGTCTTGAAACCTGACTGATTTGGATCAAGAAGGTCATTCTGAGAGAGATAGCAGGAGAGCTGGCCAAGGACGGCACGTTCAAGAGTTTTGGAGAGAAAAGAAAGAAGGGATACTGGTCTGTAGTTGTTGACATCGGAGGGATCGAGTGTAGGTTTTTTCAGAAGGGGTGCAACTCTCGCTCTCTTGAAGACGGAAGGGACGTAGCCAGCGGTCAAGGATGAGTTGATGAGCGAGGTGAGGTAAGGGAGAAGGTCTCCGGAAATGGTCTGGAGAAGAGAGGAAGGGATAGGGTCAAGCGGGCAGGTTGTTGGGCGGCCGGCCGTCACAAGACGCGAGATTTCATCTGGAGAGAGAGGGGAGAAAGAGGTCAGAGCACAGGGTAAGGCAGTGTGAGCAGAACCAGCGGTGTCGTTTGACTTAGCAAACGAGGATCGGATGTCGTCGACCTTCTTTTCGAAGTGGTTGACGAAGTCGTCTGCAGAGAAGGAGGAGGGGGGGGGAGGAGGATTCAGGAGGGAGGAGAAGGTGGCAAAGAGCTTCCTAGGGTTAGAGGCAGATGCTTGGAATTTAGAGTGGTAGAAAGTGGCTTTAGCAGCAGAGACAGAAGAGGAAAATGTAGAGAGGAGGGAGTGAAAGGATGCCAGGTCCGCAGGGAGGCGAGTTTTCCTCCATTTCCGCTCGGCTGCCCGGAGCCCTGTTCTGTGAGCTCGCAATGAGTCGTCGAGCCACGGAGCGGGAGGGGAGGACCGAGCCGGCCTGGAGGATAGGGGACATAGAGAGTCAAAGGATGCAGAAAGGGAGGAGAGGAGGGTTGAGGAGGCAGAATCAGGAGATAGGTTGGAGAAGGTTTGAGCAGAGGGAAGAGATGATAGGATGGAAGAGGAGAGAGTAGCGGGGGAGAGAGAGCGAAGGTTGGGACGGCGCGATACCATCCGAGTAGGGGCAGAGTGGGAAGTGTTGGATGAGAGCGAGAGGGAAAAGGATACAAGGTAGTGGTCGGAGACTTGGAGGGGAGTTGCAATGAGATTAGTGGAAGAACAGCATCTAGTAAAGATTAGGTCAAGCGTATTGCCTGCCTTGTGAATAGGGGGGGAAGGTGAGAGGGTGAGGTCAAAAGAGGAGAGGAGTGGAAAGAA
Source organism: Salvelinus fontinalis (assembly GCF_029448725.1). NCBI lineage: Eukaryota > Metazoa > Chordata > Actinopteri > Salmoniformes > Salmonidae > Salvelinus > Salvelinus fontinalis. Next base: position 21,637,129 of record NC_074685.1, on the reverse strand, counting down.
GGAGGCAGAGAGGAATGAGTCAAAGGTAGACGTGGGGAGGTTAAAGTCACCCAGAACTGTGAGAGGTGAGCCATCCTCAGGAAAGGAACTTATCAAGGCGTCAAGCTCATTGATGAACTCTCTAAGGGAACCTGGAGGGCGATAAATGATAAGGATGTTAAGCTTGAAAGAGCTGGTAACTGTGACAGCATGGAATTCAAAGGAGGCGATAGACAGATGGGTCAGGGGAGAAAGAGAGAATGTCCACTTGGGAGAGATGAGGATCCCAGTGCCACCACCCCGCTGACCAGAAGCTCTCGGGGTGTGCGAGAACACGTGGGCAGACGAGGAGAGAGCAGTAGAAGTAGCAGTGTTATCTGTGGTAATCCATGTTTCCGTCAGTGCCAAGAAGTCGAGGGACTGGAGGGAAGCATAGGCTGAGATGAACTCTGCCTTGTTGGCCGCAGATCGGCAGTTCCAGAGGCTGCCGGAGACCTGGAACTCCACGTGGGTCGTGCACGCTGGGACCACCAGGTTAGAGTGGCAGCGGCCACGCGGTGTGAAGCGTTTGTATGGTCTGTGCAGAGAGGAGAGAACAGGGATAGACAGACACATAGTTGACAGGCTACAGAAGAGGCTACGCTAATGCAAAGGAGATTAGAATGACAAGTGGACTACACGTCTCGAATGTTCAGAAAGTTAAGCTTACGTTGCAAAAAAATAAAATAAAAGATCTTATTGACTAAAATGATATAGTACTGCTGGCTGGTGAAGTAGGCTGGCTAGCAGTGGCTGCGTTGTTGAAAGTGAAGCTGGCTAGGTAACCTAGACAATTTCTCTAAATTTCTCTAAACTACACAATTATCTTGGATACAAGGACAGCAAAGACAACTAGCTAACACTACGCTAATCAAGTCGTTCCGTTGTAATGTAAGTTTCTACAGTGCTGCTATTCGGTAGAAGTTGGCTAGCTAGCAGTGTTGGCTAGGTAGGAGGACGGCAGCGCGGCAGGCGAAACTAGCTGGCTAGCTAACCGATAATTACTCAAAACTACACAATTATCTTAGATACAAAGATAGCAAAGACAACTATGTAGCTAGCTAACACTACACTAATCAAGTCGTTCCGTTGTAATGTAATCGTTTCTACAGTGCTGCTAATCGGTGGCTAGCTGGCTAGCTAGCAGGGTTGACTACGTTACGTTACGTTAGGACGAGAATACCTGGCTAGCGAACCTCAATAACTACACAATTATCTTTGATACAAAGACGGCTATGTAGCTAGCTAAGTAGCTAGCTAAGATCAAACAAATCAAAGATAGCAAAGACAACTGTGTAGCCAGCTAACACTACACTAATCAAGTCGTTCCGTTGTAATGCACTCGTTTCTACAATGCTGCTATTCGGTGGCTAGCTGGCTAGCTAGCAGTGTTGGCTACGTTACGTTAGGACGAAAATAGCTGGCTAGCGAACCTCAATAACTACACAATTATGTTTGATACAAAGACGGCTATGTAGCTAGCTAAGATCAAACAAATCAAACCGTTGTACTGTAATGAAAATTAAAATGGTAATACTACCTGTGGAGCAAAGCGGAATGCGACTACTCCCTCCAACCCGGATGTTCAGATTTAATTACTTGTGACAGCCTAACCCCGCAAGATCGGAAGTCTGTGTATGTTTCACTCTGCGGGCTTGAAGTTCTCATCAGAGAGTGAGTCACGTGTTGCTAGAAGCACCACGCTTATCTCTCACAGGGCACAGCCATTTTGCCTAGACTCTTCTGTGTTCCACAGTGAACGAGCTATGCAGTAGCTAGCTTAACAAGAGCAGACCATCGCAGGACTAGGCACACTCCTTACATTCTGCCAACACCCCCACGTATAGTAGAATAAACTAAAACCTGGCGTGAGTTACAGCCGACCCACGCGTATAAGCAAAGATTGAGCCAACCTGTTTGTGTGCTCTGCCCCTCCCCACGATTAGGCAGTTTACACCCAGTTCACGTCTTCTCTCCTTCAGATAGTGTACGAGACTAAGGCTGGTACTGTAGGTCTGTAGTATCTGACTATTACAGTATTGCACAGTGTATACTATAGACACAGTAATATCACACTGTTGGCTTTACTTTCACAGATACATTACATAACTATTATTGTGTTTCATTGTGAGAGATGCAGGGTACCCCTGTCTACGGGGGATGCACACTCTGCCTTCATAACCTGTCTTGGGTTAGATCACGCATGGAGAGCAGTTAGAGAACCCAATAGTTGTTAGCCTGTGCCACCTTTGGAGAACGCAAGCACTTAGCACACCTGAGGTTGTCGCGGCAGCACCCCTTTGGACGCTTTGAGGGCCCCCCTCCAAACTCAGTACGGCTGAGGAGTCGATCTGCCTCGAACGTCAGGCAGAAAGGTTGCAGGAAGATGTGGACGCTTTACGGGGGTATGATGACGGGACAATGCCCTCTCTCTCCAAACTGGAGACGAGTTGGAGTTGGGTGACAGTGCTTCAGTGTTCCGAGCACACCAAGGATTTGACCCAGTCCACAGTGCCATCTGTAGCTCGGAGCACCGTTACGGAGGCACCCCCAGTGGTGACGGAAGCAACACAGGAGCTTTCAGCAAGAGTGGCTACCGCCCTTGGAATCAAGCTGTAAGAAGCACCATCTCAGCAGCTCCTTATCTCCATCTGCCCCAAGTTCGCTTTGGCTCTCCGTGAATACTGGAGCAAAATGGGAGGGCGTTTCCATTGCGAAAGCTAGACCTGGCTGTGCACTCTCCTAATGGATGCAGAGTCCTTGGTGTGAGACCACAATCCGGTGATGGATGACATGGTGGCTGCCATGATCCTCCCTGACAAGGAGATCTTGGCAAGGTGCCTCGCCTCATACCAGGACCTTGAAGAGTAAGCGATGAACGGATGGAAAGAACTTTCAGGACCCTCTCCATCATGGCACGCCTTGTAAACGCGAATATGATGCTGAAATCCTACTTCACCCTGCTGATCCCTTGCCTCCCAGGAGGTGGTGTCGAGTTTCTTAAGGAGGCCACAGAGGTGTCAAGGCTGCTCACTATGCTCCAGACGGACATGGCATGTGCCAACGGCACAAGGACGCAATCAAGAAGGTAGAGCCGCTCGAACGACTAAGTGGGTTCTACTCCATGAAAAAGGACGGCAGCTTTCAGCTGATCCTGGACCTGCGCGGCCTCAACAAATATTTGAAGGAGCTCAAGTTCAAGATGCTCTCGCCCGCGTGGGTGTTGCAGGCAGTCTCAAGCAGCCAATGGTTCACCACCCTCGACCTGAAGGATGCATATTTCCACGTTCCTGTTCATCGAGATGACTGGAAGTACCCCCGGTTTGCCTTCAAAGGAGTGGCTTACGAATTCAAAGGCCTCCCGTTTGGCCTCTCACTGGCGCAGCATATATTCACAAAGTGCATGGACACAGTCCTACCACCTATCATGTCCCAGGGAATTCTAGTGCTGAACTACCTGCACGACTGGCTGGTGTGTACTCAAGAGAGCAAGCTACAGCAGACACACAGCAGATATAATCTTGAAGCACATTGAAAACACGGGCCTCACCCTAAACAGGGAGAAGAGCAACCTAACTCCCTCACAGCCGGTGGTCTTCCTTAGGACGTTGATCGACTCAACTCTTATGAGGGCACGTCTACCTCAGATGAGATCGGAGAAGATACAGGCCTACCTTGATCATTTACGGCTTAGACGAGCCATATCCGTATTAGAGTGCCAGAAGTTACTCAGCCTACTCACGTCAGCTTCTCTGTTGATTCCGCTGGGCCTTCTTCACCTCAGGCCACTCCAGCGATGGTTCAACTCTCACCATCTACACCAGAGACAACACAGACATCGTCAGCTATCGGTGACAAATGCATGTATGAGGACTCTGTTGAAATGGCACTATCACTCCTTCCTGTTGGAGGGAGTTATACTGAACAGAGTCTACTGCAGGGAGCTCGTGTGCACCGATGCTCGCTAGCGGGTTGGGGGGCAGTGTTCAGAGGCATGGCAGCGAGCGGACGCTATAGCCCCCCATGGAGTGGCAAGCACATCAATGTGCTGGAGCTCAGGGCAGTTCGCCTGGCACTCCAACAGTTCCTGCCATACTTGGAGGGAAAGCATGTCCTGGTCAGATCAGACAACACCACGGTAGTGGCGTATATCAGTCACCATGGAGGACTGAGATCACGGCACCTCCATGAAATGGCTAGGAAGCGCTTACTGTAGGCTCAGAGCCGCTTATCATCAATGCGGAATGTAACATCCCCAGGGTCTTGAACTGGGCAGTGGACATGCTCTTGAGAACCAGAGGGGGACTGGAGTCTACACCCTCAGGTGGTGTTACAGCTGTGGCAAAGGTTCGGGAGAGCGCAGGTAGTCTTGTTTGCATCTCAGGAGAACATTCATTGTCCCAGCTGGTTCTCGATGTCGGACCCTCCAGGCCCTCTGGGTTTGGACACCCTTGCTCACGATTGGCCGGCAACAACACTTTATGTGTTCCCACCATTTCCCCTGATCACAGCTACGCTAATCAGGGTCAGTTTGAAGAGCCACCGCCTGCTCCTGAGATGACCATGGTTCAGCCTCCTGTTGTCCCTCCTCTCTGGGACCCCATGGAAGCTGCCACTGAGACTTGACCTGCTCTCTCAGACTCGGGGGGGCGCTCTGGCATCTGGACCCACGCCGTCTCTAGCTTGGCCCCTGAGAGGCGTAAACGGGCCAGTCTAGGCATTAGAAAAATCCCGTTGCCGATCGCCAGGGATTCCTCCACCAACAAATCATATCAAATACGGTGGGGCATATTCTGTGCTTGGTGTGAGCGTCATAATGTTGCCCCCGGGCCGTGTGATGTACAAACAGTTTTACACTTTTTACAAACACTGCTTGATGCTGGCCGAGTGCCATCTACTTTGAGAGTGTATTTGGCCACAATTTTGGCATGCCATGAGAATGGCCCGGAGGGACCCATGGGTGGCTACCCATTGCTCTCCGAAGTTATGAAAGAAGTTAGACGTCTGCGTCTAATGAATGCCCGTTCTGTGCTAAACTGGAATCTTGAATTGGTGCTGTCAGCACTTGCTAGGCCACCCTTCGAGCCCCTGGGGTTAGCGTCCTTTGAAGCACCTATCCATGAAGGTGGAATTCCTGTTGCTTCTTACCTCCACTAAGAGGGTCCGTGAACGTCATGCTCTTTCAGTGAGCGCTGAATGTTTCCGAATGCGTGCAGACAAGGGGAGTGTTATCCTCTGGCCTAACCCCTCTTTCATGCTGAAGGTCCTGTCTGACATACATGTGAAACGGCCCTTACATTCGTCCACATACGCACCTCCCATGGCTGCGAGGGGGCTGGGTTTTTCCCCAAGTGTGCTGTGCCCGGTGAGGGGGCTAGACACTTACGTTACATGGACGAAGACAATATGACAGTCGGAACAGCAGTTTGTGGGTTATGGTCAAAGAGTTCTGGGGAAGAGCCTATCTAAACAGAGACACTCACATTGGAATGTGGACACTATTATTACAGCATATCAGCTGGCCGGCCGGCCTTTGCCGTCTGCTATGGTGGCACATTCTACTAGAGGAGTAGCTACATCGTGGGCTCTGCTCCGAGGAATTCCCCTTGATGAAATTAGCTCCTCGGCCAGTTGGGCATCATCTAGCACTTTTGCTAGGTACTATCGAGTCAACGTAGCTGCCGACAACCAGGTTGGGACGGCCGTGTTGGGTGTTGCCTCTACTTCCCTGGAGGGGGATGGAGGGACACAGCAACCATGACTGCCCTGAGCTCAGTCCTACGGGATTTTGCATTCGTAAAGTATTCAGACCCCATGGCTTTTTCCACATTTTGTTACGTTACATCATTATTCGAAAATTTATTAAATGAAACATTCTCCTCGTCAATCTACACACAATACCCCATAATGACAAAGCGAAAACAGGTTTTTAGATTTAAAAAAAACTGAAATACATTATTTACATAAATATATTCAGACCCTTTGCTATGAGACTCGAAATTGAGCTCAGGTGCATCCTGTTTCCAACTTGATTGGAGTCCACCTGTAGTAAATTCAATTGTTTGGACATGATTTGGAAATGCACAGACTGCCTATATAAGGTCCCACTCTTGACAGTGCATGTCAGAGCAAAAACCAAGCCATGAGGTCGAAGGAATTGTCTGTAGAGCTCTGAGACAGGATTGTGTTGAGGCTCAGATCTGCGGAAGGGTACCAAAACATGTCTGCAGCATTGAAGGTCCCCAAGAACACAGTGGCCTCCATCATTCTTAAATGGAAAAAGTTTGGAACCACCAAGACTCTTCCTAGAGCTGGCCGCCCAGCCAAATTGAGCAATCGTGGGAGAAGGGCCTTGGTCAAGGAGGTGACCAAGAACCCGATGGTCACTCTGACAAAGCTCCAGAGTTCCTCTGTGAAGATGGGAGAACCTTCCAGAAGGACAACCATCTCTGCAGCACTCCACCAATCAGGCCTTTATGGTAGAGTGGCTAAATTGAAGACACTCCTCAGTAAAAAGACCACTTGGAGTTTGCCAAAAGGCACCTAAAGGACTCTCAGACCATGAGAAACAAGATTATCTTTGGCCTGAATGCTAAGCGTCATGTCTGGAGGAAACCTGGCACCATCCCTACAGTGAAACATGGTGGTGGTAGCATCATGCTGTGGGGATGTTTTTCAGCGGCAGGGACCGGTAGACTAGTCAGGATCAAGGGAAAGATGAAGGAAGCAAAGTACAGAAATATCCTTGATAAAAACCTGCTCCAGATCCTCAGACTGAGACGAAGGTTCAGATTAGTCATGCTGATTACAGCCTCTCACTTTTTGTTATTTGAAAATGAAATAATCTCCAAAATATCACTATTTTTAAAACAATCAATAGAAAGCAGATTGCAATTTCAGTTTAATCCACCAGAAACAACAGAACAAATATTATGGTTAAACTGAAATATACTAATTGATAAAAAAAAAAAATAATAATATATATATTTTTTAAACGGTATAACCTTTGGAAATGTTTGCTCTAGCCAAAATTACAACCAACAGATTGCAGCATTACTGCAAAAATGGAGGAGGCAAGTGGAAATAGGAGAAGGTAGGGTACTGGTCTGTTGGCCCTGCATTAAAGATCAAAATTGTCTTTAGAAAATTTTGATAATTAAAAAAGTATATGTTATGATAATTATGTTCTCAATGTTCATAAACTGAATTTCAATTAAACTACTCGGTCTGTTACCAAGAATTTGTAAGGTTCTTGTTGAAATGAAACAGACAGAGGCCAGTCTACAATTGTCAGAATGTTTATTTGCGAGAGCTCTGCCCATCCTTACATGTACATTGGTTTATATACTTCTCATTTCGTCATAACTGTCCCTCCTCCTCTAAGACAATGACAATATAGTTCACAAGTCTTCTCCTTCTCATACATTGCCTGCCACCTGTTATACAATCTACTACAAGCCCAAGGTTTCTCCCCTCCCTGGGTGGGGACAGAATGTCTTGAAAGGAACACAGTAGTACAGCTTGTCTGTAGATAGCTCCTCTTATCATTTGTTTCACACTTGCACCCTGCTTATATACTAAAAAGGAACAAAAAGTCCTTGTTCTAGTTCTGACTAAAACTACACACATCAGATTTATAGATTTATGATTCTAATAAATTTCATACAATCATACAGTGACAGGGTAGAATTCTGTTAGTTATAGTTCTACGTTAAATGTATACATAATTTAGTCATTATTCATAAAATTCTTAACAGTATACCAGCTTCATTTAAGGACCAAAAAATTGATAACGCACCAAACAGGTTGCAAAATAGTTGGGAGGAGATTGTCGATGTACCGATTCCATGGCACATGGTTAACTGATACACAAAATGATGCTGGATTCAAAACTTAGAGTTTTTCTTTTTAAATTATTATACCAGATTCTTGCAACCAATAGAATGTTATATATACAGTTGAAGTCAGAAGTTTGCATACACCTTAGCTAAATACATTTAAACTCAGTTTTTCACAATTCCTGACATTTAATCCTTTATAAAGATTCCCTGTTTTAGGTCAGTTAGGATTACAACTTTATTTTAAGAATGTTTGAATGTCAGAATAATAGTAGAGAGAATGATTTATTTCAGCTTTTATTTCTTTCATCACATTCCCAGTGGGTCAGAAGTTTACATACACTCAATTAGTATTTGGTAGCGTAGCCTTTAAATTGTTTAACTTGGGTCAAACGTTTCGGATAACTTTCCACAAGCTTCCCACAATAAGTTGGGTGAATTTTGGCCCATTCCTCCTGACAGAGCTGGTGTAACTGAGTTAGGTTTGTAGGCCTCCTTGCTCGCACACGTGTTTTCAGTTCTACCCACAAATTTTCTATGGGATTGAGGTCAGGGCTTTGTGATGGCCACTCCAGTACCTCGACTTTGTTGTCCTTAAGCCATTTTGCCACAACTTTGGAAGTATACTTGGGGTCATTGTCCATTTGGAAGACCCATTTGCAACCAAGCTTTAACTTCCTGACTGATGTTTTCAGATGTTGCTTCAATATATCCAGATAATTTTCCTACCTCATGATGCCATCTATTTTGTGAAGTGCACCAGTCCCTCCTGCAGCAAAGCACCACCACAACATGATGCTGCCACCCCCGTGGCCCTGTGCTTCATGGTTGGGATGGTGTTCTTCGGCTTGCAAGCCTCCCCCTTTTTCCTCCAAACATAACAATGGTCATTATGGCCAAACAGTTCTATTTTCATCAGACCAGAGGACATTTCTCCAAAAAGTACGATCTTTGTCCCCATGTGCAGTTGCAAACCGTAGTCTGGCTTTTTTATGGCGGTTTTGGAGCAGTGGCTTCTTCCTTGCTGAGAAGCCTTTCAGGCTATGTCGATATAGGACTCGTTTTACTGTGGATATAGATACTTTTGTACCTGTTTTCTCCAGCATCTTCACAAGCTTCTTTGCTGTTGTTCTGGGATTGATTTGCACTTTTCACACCAAAGTACGTTCATCTCTAGGAGACAGAACCCGTCACCTTCCTGAGTGGTATGACAGCTGCGTGGTCCCATGGTGTTTATACTTGCGTTCTATTGTTTGTACAGATGAACGTGGTACCTTCAGGCGTTTGGAAATTGCTCCCAAGGATGAACCAGATTTGTGGAGGTCTACAATTATTTTTCTGAGGTCTTGGCTGATTTCTTTTGATTGTCCCATGATGTCAAGCAAAGAGGCACTGAGTTTGAAGGTAGGCCTTGAAATGCATCCACAGGTACACCTTCAATTGACTCAAATGAGGTCAATGAGCCAATCAGAGGCTTCTAAAGCCATGACATCATTTTCTGGAACTTTCCAAGCTGTTTAAAGGCACAGTCAACTTAGTGTATGTAAACTTCTGACCCACTGGAATTGTGATACAGTGAATTATAAATGAAATAATCTGTCTGTAAACAATTGTTGGAAAAATTACTTGTGTCATGCACAGAGCAGATGTCCTAACCGACTTGCCAAAACTATAGTTTGTTAACAAGAACATTGTGGAGTGGTTGAAACACAAGTTTTAATGACTCCAACCTAAGTGTACGTAAACTTCCGAATTCAACTGTAGCTTGTTTTTTGTCGCTGTTTCAGGAATGGCTGAAACAATTTAACATTTACTTGGAGCTAACTCTGCAAATAGCACTGCTGGGTGATTTGATAACTCATAGTCAACTGAGCAATAATATAATACTCTTAGCAAAGTTTTTTATCTTTAATCTACAATCTGTAGAAACTATGAGAATAGAAAGGTTCAGAACTTTTGTGAAACATCACAGCACAGTGGAAAAAATATATGGCAGCTAGAAATCAAATCTGGATTGTCTTCAGAGATAGATGGGAGAGGTTGAGAGTAGCTGAAGGCTGGGACTAAAAACAAACAAAAGATAACTAATGTGAAATATACTGTCTGTGAAATGTATTTTGTATGTATAAACTGTTAGTGGAAGCCTAAGAATTGTTGTCCATTAGTTTATTCCAATTAGGGGAGGGGAAGTAGGGTTAGGGTAAAATAATAAAGATGGAAAATATATTTAATTCGTTTTCTCCAATTAGGAGAGGGGTGAAATATATAATTTAATTTTAATATTAAACTAAATTGAAATAGAATTTTAAAACGGAATGCAATATTCACTCAATTCAGTTTGAAATCGTGAAATACCAGTTCAATTTATGAATTCAATGATTCAATTTGTGCATAAAAAATTATTTAAAAAATATGATTTTCAAATTCTAAATACAAATTCTAAATTATGGAATTCAAATCCAATTCTGTTGGCACTGAAATCGCTCTATAGACATGACATTACGTTGCGATGCAAAACCTTTCCAGTGGTTTTAGTTAATGTAGTTGGTGCAAACTAGCCACTTCTGAAATGCACTCATTACAAATAACCACAGTGATCTCCTTATTTCTAGCTACTATTATCTTTTTTTTATTTATTAAAGTGGATAAAGTAGGCAGCAGGCATGTGCACAGGTTGGGCTCAACCAGAGAGAAAGAGGTGAAGCGAGAGATTTAACCCGCCCAAAATCTGTCCACGAAACAAAGACAACAAAGTAAGGTCAATGAGAAAGTGTCGAATTTGGTCAACAAAACATTACATTTCTAATTTGCTATGTGAGCCTTATTTGATTGAATAGACGTTTCATAATGGTTAGGTTGTTATAAATGCACTGATATAAGTGGAAGCACGTGGCATTTCGGCAACTTTGGGGAAAAAACTACTTTATTTCAGCCTTGTGCCTGTTGACGTAGAGATAGAAGACTTCATCATGGATATAACCCGGTTTAGCATGAACATTGCCATTGAGGGTTTCCACCATTTTAAAGTCGTCAACTGGGTGGGGATTCCTATGAGTTGGGAGCAATCAGCCAATGAAGAAGAGGAAAATGTACTACTTTAAAATGGAGATAGCTTCAATGACGCTGACCATGCTGTCACAGACGCTATATGGCACAGCTACAAATAAGAGTCCTCTATCTATCGCTATGGCCTGTTGTTCACACGCGTATCTGCCCTCTCATTGGCTAGAATGGTCCCACCTGATCCCGCATCCTCCTGCCTACCTTACATCTTTGAGGACATGTATTTCCATTTGTAGTGGTTACTCAAATATCTTGTCAATATAATAGACAATCTTTGACTACTTTGAGTTGACTATGTCTGTGTCTCTCACTAGGCAGGTTTCCACTGACCCAGGTTTATTTGACAAAAGCAATGACACAAACAAGATCATTGTGACCATGGCTCAAATCTCAAAGAAGTCTAAGAAACTGGACATTAATGTTGCTGCGGTAGAAACATTTTTGGGGCTTAAGGATTTTACATCTTATTTATTTATTTTTAACAAACAAACACTTGTTCTCAGTTGAGGCTGATGTTTATCTCAACAAGTAGCATCTCAAAATACAACGGAGATAGAACCACCAAATCACCTAGTCATTTCCGATAAAAACATATCAACAAAATAGACTGTCCAATCAATTATATGAATCATGGGTGCTATACTAAACAATCAGTGCTGAACACAATCTTTCCCCCTCCTCTTTTAAACTAGGCATAAAAGAAGGTAATAAAGTCATGAAGATGAGCAGGGCGGGAGCACACCCTTACAGGCCGCAAGATGGGTGCTGCAGCGTCAGCAACAGGTGCCTGTGGGCCTCGCACTTGTACTTTAGTTGGGGCCAAGGGAGTGTGTGCCACCGGTAGTGAACAACTCAAGGTGGCATCAATGGCAGAGTGGGGACATGCAGGATATGGCACCTTCCTCAGTTGGCTGCCATGCCAGCGAGAGCCGTCAGTCAGTTGAAATGTTGCTGGGCCCAGCTAATGTTGAACTTGACACAGTGTTGACAAGAAGGTGCGGTGCTTGTCTGTACGGTGTGGTCGTTGTACCCTGACCCAATCCCTCACTTGGATTCACAGGAGGTTGGTGGCACGTTCATTTGTGAGAACGGGCTCGTGGTAATGACTGGAGCAGCTCTGTAGTGCAGCAGAGTTTGCGACAATGACTCAGTGAAGGAGCAACCCTGAGCTAGGTGAGCTCTCAGTGCATTTTTCAGGGTTTGATTGAACCCCCCCCCCCCCCCCCCCCCCCCATTGGCCCTGGAGCTGGTAGTAGGCTGTTCTGATGTGCTTGATCCCCTTGCTTTGGATGTAAGAGCTGAACTTGGCTGAGACAAGCTGAGGGCTAGAGTTGCAGGCAGTCCCCAGCAAGAAAAGAGCATATCCAGGAAATGTATGATGGCCGCTGATGTGACTGATGTGAACCCATTCGTGTGACCTCAATGTAGGTCAAACACAACCACCAAGAAGCATTGGTGATGTGGCACATTGTAGAGTTCACCGCAAATGTTTAGTTGAATGTGTTCCAATGGATGGGAGGGCCAGGCAAGTGGCTGCAGTTTTGGTATCGTTCCACTGACAAGACATGGAGCACAGTCACGTACTAGCCCTTCAATATCATGATCGATGCCAGGCCACCACACCAGGTCCCGGCAGCACTGCTTCAGCTTCAAAATGCCAAGGTGGCCAACACTCCTACTCTGAGGCTGCTTTGCAGTGCAGTTTCCGCGAGATGGCTGTGTCGGTCCAGCATGACAGCTCATGTTTGAACCTGGCATATGGTTGGAGTTCCGACGGGAGCTGTGCTGGCCAGCCATTGGCTACGTATTCCCCCACCGTCATGAAGATGAGGTCATTGGCTGATTCTTGGGTCAGCTTCTTGAGCGACACTGTGCTGGAGAGGTGAGTGTAGGAGCTGGATGGGGTTCTCCTCTGAGTCAACCTGGCACAGGTGGAGTCTGGGAGAACAGAGCGAAAGGAGGTCGGCCACCACATTGTCCCTGCCCGTCGTAAACTGCAGCTTAAAGTTATACTGGTGGAAGCGGTCTGACCAGGATGAAAGAATGTCTGTGGAGGTAAATGTGCCACCGCTTGAAGGCCCAGACACATGCCAGTGCATCCCTCCCTCTTTCTAACGGAGTACTTCTGTTCCACATGAGGTTGGTGGCACCTTAATTGAGGAGGATTGGCTCACGGTAATGGCTGATGCGGAATTTGTGGAATGGTATTAAATACATCAAACACTTGGTTTCCATGTGTTTCATGCCATTCCATTTGCTCAGTTCCAGCCATTATTATGAGCCGTTCTCCCCTCAGCAGCCTCCACTGTTTGGTTCGGTGAGGCTACGATGTGCGAGGCATGAAAGCCACCGGGTTCTCAACACCGTCCTGAAGCTGGGAGAGGACCACTCCCACTGCAGTGGCTGACGCGTCACAGGTGATCAGAGTTAGGCTGGGGAGGTTAATGTGGGCCAGGACAGGTGAAGTGGTCAGCAGTTCTTTGAGAGCGTGGACAGCCTGTGCACAGTCGGGTGTCCAGGCCTAGTACACCTCCTTCTTCAACAGCTGACACAGAGTGGAATGGCGGAGTACTAGGGCAGGAAGTGCATGTAGTAACTGGTCATTCCCAGAAATGAGGCAAGTTGTGTAGCAGATGATGGTTCTGGGACACAATGTATGGCTTCCATGTTTGACTGCAGCGGCGAGAGCCCTCGGGCTGATACACGGTACCTGACAAAGTCGATCTCTGGCACTAACAAGCACTTCTCAGTGTTGAGTGTGAGGATGTGTTGACAGAACTGCGGTGGCTGCTTGCAGACGTTGGTCATGGACGATGCCGTCCAAGTAGACAGGCACTCCAGAGACCCTGGCAAGGATTGTGGGCATTATCTTCTGGAAACAGCTGGGGGCCTAACTTTTTTTTACCCCGATATGAGTGATGAAGGCTGTCAGGTTCCTACTCTGGGTCAACATAACTGATTGGCAGCTCTCAGTTCCAAGCAGACCCGCAGCTCTCCAGACTTCCTTTTAGTGATGACCAAGTTGGATACCCATGGGAGGCATCCACCGGCTCTATGAATCCATCCTCCAGCTGCTTGTGTAGATCCTTAGTGACCTCCTCACGTAAAGTCAGTGGAATACGACGTAGAGGTTGAATGATTGGAGTCACCAAAGGGTCGAGGAGGGGCTTAGGTGTGAACGTAGTCAGGGCACCTATGCCGTTGAAGACGGTGGGCCATCGCTTTTGCCATGGGGAGGCAATACGCAGGATTGTTGAGCCGCTATTGTCCAACTGAGAGAACCCCAGGCTGGTTGAGACTATGGATGCTGAGGGACTATGGATGCTGTAGGGACTATGATGTTATTGGGACTAATGCTACTCAGAGACTATGGATACTGTAGTCTATGGCGACTGTAGACACTATAGAGGAACCGCAGAAGATACATATGTATGCATAGGAGGTAACGACAAGAGAATCGTTGAAGATGCATAAGGAGTAGTAAGAAGATTACTGAGTGTGTTTGGGAATAGAACTAAATGAATGTAGATGTGAGAGTTGTGTGAGTGTGGAAAAGACGTGTTAATCTGATTGAAATTTGGATAATAAGAGTTTGAGAGGGTAATAACTTATATGGGTAAGGGCTGTTCATTGATGCCCCCGAACACTACCTCTCGGGCTGGCTGCGCTGTGATCGTTGCTGGTGGTGTGGAAGTTCATTTATAACCTTATACAGAGGTAGGCAAATTGTATGTGTGAATGGAACCCTGGTGTGTGTGTGGGAAGATATGAAAAGAGAGATTAAATTGTATGTGTATATAATCAGTTACTAGAGATTTGATGAAGTAACAATGGAAAAAATCATAATAATATACAACTTGCACACCAACACGTAGACATAGGTAAGTGGTGTAAAAAGTATTAAGAGAAATTAATAGTATAATGGGTTACTAGATTTGATAAAGTTATAGAATAGAATAAAACTTTCTTGTCCATCCAGGATGGACATTTTCCTTTAGATTCACCTTCCATTAAAATAATCACATACAAATACATTCTCACATCATACACATTTAAACCAGTCAGTCCATCATATTGTATACACTAACAACATAGAGGACATGAACACAACGACCACTGTCCCAACTGCACTAGATAGATATGTACATATACCGATACAATTTACTTTGCATTTAGTATTCCAACAGCACAGGGAACGAATTAATGTTTGAACACATTCTTCTTGGCCATGGGCATTCTGAAGCGCCGGCCAGAGGGAAACCTCTCCAACTGAGGGTGTAGAGGGTGGTAGGGGTCGCCAACAAAAGCCAGTGCCTTCTTTTTGGTTGCCTTATGGAACAGAATGCTCAACTGTGCCTGTGGTCGACCAATTACTTTGCTGGCTGTGTTTACTATTCTGGTCAGTTTGCTTTTTCTCCTCACACTCAGATTACCATACCTGACTGTATGAACAATGTATGAATGTATAATGGGTTACTAGAGTTTAACTTGCTAGGTAGATGTCTTGTTTTGCACGCTTTGTACAAAATAATAAAATGCAGTACTACAGGATATTTCTTAACGTAGCTCTTTATTAGCTAGCTATAACTGGCATGTTCACGTATCGCCAACCAGGATCAAACTGACCATTTGGGTGGTCTTAACCAATCATAGCACAGTATGATATGGCGGTAAAATGCATCCAATTATAATTCAGTATGTTTACACATATGAATATTACATCCCCCTTCTTTTAAATAAAAATAAAAATGTTTACATATTCTAAGCGTTTCTTTTGAAAACATGCTCTGCAGTTTGAACTCAAGGTAAGTAACCTTTTATATTGCATACGACACCAACTGAATCAACATATACTCTGAACAATGATCCAACATACTGTTACTTTTCAAACAAGGGATTCTCAGCAACTCAGCTTTCACAGTTGAAATTACATCTTAACATTTCAAACAAATACAATACCAAAGCATTTCAAGTGAACTTTCAATAAAAAGTTTACAGTCTGGAACTCTTTGAGGGCAGCGATCCGCCTACACCCTTTGACATTTCACAGGTCTAGGACAGCTCTGGGCTTGACCTCTCTTCCTGACCTTGTGCGATATGATGCTGAGCATGCTTCTGTGTCAGTCAACAGTGCTTGTGGTGTTGCAGGTAAGTATGGTGCATGTTGTGCTGTGTGTGTGTTTAGTCCATCACGCTCTCTTTCAGGGGAACAGTTCATCTCATCAGTGTGTTGTTCTTTTGTGTTCAGTAGGTGACGACGATTGCGGAGGTACAGTGCTCCTTCTGCGGTGCGGATGTGATATGAACGTTCAGTGTCAGCTGGCTGGATGACGACTGCTGGCTTCCAGAGGCCATGCTCCTGGATTCTAACTGACTCTCCGTCGATCAGTGGTGGCAGTGGTCTAGCTGACCTGTCGTAGTATCGCTTTTGTTGTTGTCTCTGTGCACGTTTTCCATGCATTTCCTTGTAGCTGACGACCTCAGGTTGCAGCTGTTGGTTGGTGCTGGGAAGGATTGAGCGAAGTCTACGGCTCATCAACAGCTGGGCCGGTGATTTGAAGTTGTCAACTGGAGTGTTGCGGTATTCGAGGAGACTGAGGTAGGGGTCTCTCTTGTCTGCTTTTGCTTTATCCATGAGTGATTTAGCAATCTGCACTGATTTCTCAATAAGGCCATTACTTTGAGGGTAATGCGGGCTTGTGGTGACATGTGTGAACTCCCATGCTTTTGTGAAGGATTCAAACTCATTTTATTTGTAACAGGGCCCATTGTCAGATATTAAAGTCTCTACAATGACATGCCTGGCAAAGGCTGCTTTCAGCTTGTGTATCACAGCTGCAGATGTGGTGCTGTGAAGCTTGTCGAGTTCGAAGTATCTGCTGTAGTAGTCCACTGTTACGATGTAGTCCTCGTTGTTCCAGGTGAACAGATCGGTTGCCACGACCTGCCAGGGTCGGTCTGGGATACAGTGAGGTAACATTGGCTCTTTGGTGTTTGAGGGGCGTCGTTCAAGACATATGGCGCATTTACCAACAATGTCCTCTATTTGTTTGCACATTCCGGGCCAAAACAAAATGTCCTGTGCTCTCTGTTTGCACTTTTCCATGCCCATGTGTCCAGCATGGATCTTTGTCAACATCTATTCTCTGAGACTGGTAGGAATAATGATTTTCTCTCCTTTGAAAATTATTCCGTTGATCTGTGATAGTTCATCACGATGGTTCCAGAATTCTGAGACGCTCTAAGGGCATTTTCTCCTCTCCTCAGGCCATCCATCCTGTATGACTTTCCTCAGCTGTGTGAGTTGCGAGTCCTTTTCTGTTTCTGCTTGGATCTCCTTCCGTTTTGTGTCACTAACTGGTAAGTTACTGTACACGGTGTGCACCTGCATGTCCATGTCTTCACTGAGGCTGCTGTCCTTATAGGTAAGAAACTTCCTGGAGAGTGTGTCTGCGTCAGGGATTTCTTTGCCTGGACGGTGAGTGATTGTGATTTCGTATTTTTGTAGTTGAAGGATCATTCTCTGTAGCCTTGGCGGGGCTGCGGCTAGTGGTTTCCTCATAATTGACTCAAGGGGCTTGTGGTCGGATTCCACAATGACTTGTCGTCCACATATGTACTGATGGAAACGTTTACATCCGAACAGAATGGCGTAGAGCTCCTTTCCGATTTGAGCGTAGTTGATTTCACAGTCTGTGAGAGATTTGGAAGCGTAGCCGATTTCCTTCTTGCAGTAGCACTGCACCTAGTCCATACTTCGACGCGTCCACTTGGAGTCTGAGCTCTTTGTCGGGGTCGTAGTAGGCAAGGATTGGTCCTGGTTCTCTCGTGATCAAGTCTTTCACATTCTGGAAAGCAATGTCGTGTTGCTTGTCCCAGAGAAACTCACTGGACTGCTTTAGCAGTTGATGCAGGGGTGCATTAGCATTGGAGAGGCTGGGTGCGAACTTGGCTAAGTAGTTGACCATGCCAAGCACTTTTTCCAGCTCTGCACGGTTCTTTAGTGGCTCCATTTATTTTATGGCTCAGATCTTCTGTGGATCTAGCTTGATTCCAGTCGCTGTAAGAAGATGTCCGAAGTAGCTGACCTCTGTAGCGTTGACTGTGCTCTTCTCGGGGTTGAGCCGGACTCTTCTCTCGCGGGACCTTTGCAGCATCGCGCGGAGGTTTCCGTCGTGCTCCTCTTTGGTTCGACCATAGACAAGGATGTCGTCCACAATTGCCACAACTCCGTCGAGGCCTTCGTACACTTCGTCGATCTTTCGCTGAAACTCGTCTTGGGCTGAGATAATCCCAAAAGGCAGGCAACGGAACCTGTAGCGTCCAAACGTTGTGTTGAATGTTGTGAGCTTAGATGACTCTTCTGTGAGCTTGATAGCCCAGTAGCCTGATCTAGCGTCCATGACACTGAAGTAGTGTGCTCCCGCTAGCTTGTGTGTGATGCCATCTAGCGTCGGTAAAGGATAATGGGGGCGTTTGATAGCCTTGTTCAAGTCTCTTGGGTCGAGACATACTCGGAGCTTGCCTGTGCGTGGTTTCTCCACCACCACTAACGCATTTACCCAGTCAGTCGGTTCTGTAACCTTGGTGACTATGTCAGATTGCTCCATGCTCTCCAACTCTTTCTTCAGACGGGCACGGAGAGCAAGGGGAATCTTTCTCGGTGGGTAGACCACAGGGATTGCGTCTTAGTCAAGGTGAATGGTACATTCTCCTGGGAATAATCCTATTCCAGTAAAAACATCAGCAAACTCCTCCAGTACATTTTCTGTCTCTACTGGTGCTGTCACTGATAAAACTAGCTTGATGAAGTCCATGTCTAAACATGCTTTAAGACCTAGCACTGCAGGTGCTCTAGTGTCAACAATGTAAAAGTCCAACATCATGTCACTTTCCTTGTATTTGCTTTTGAAAGTGCATGCACCTTTTACTGGGAGCTGTTCACCACCATAACCAGTCAGTCTGTGTGTGGTGGGCTGTATCTCGCACTCAGATGTCAAGCTGCGGTACTTATTCAGAGGAATAATGTTTACTTGTGCACCAGTGTCTAGTTTGAACTTTAGCTCTGTGCCTTGTGTTCCTATCTCAATGTCAGCAAAGGCTTGCTCTGTCTCTGATATCTGACTTTTCTGTGTCACTGAATCAATAAACAGTTTATCAGCGTTTGACTCTTTGATTGACATTTCATCTTCACTCACTGTGTGTACTGTTTTTCCACGGTAAGATCTGCACACTTTTGCAAAGTGATTCCATTTTCCACATTTAGTACACTGTTTGCCTTTAGCTGGGCAATTTCCTTGTTCGCCATGCACTTTGTATCCACAATATCCACGTTTTGGGGCGTTTTGAGTCTGTGTCGCTCTGTTTTGGAGTTATGTCTCTCTCTGTTCTAAAACGCACTCTCTGTGCACCGGAGGTGTGCTTTGTTGTCTGCCTGACTGCGTGGACTGCTTGTTCACGTGATGCGCTCGAAATGGTTTTCATCTGAGCCAGTGCTAGCTCGTGAGATCTGGCTATGTCGATAGCTTTGTCCAGCGTTACCTCAGACCAAACATTCAAAAGTTTCTCTCTCACTCGCGGTGAGTGTATTCCAAATACAATACGGTCCCTGACCATCTCATCCTTGTTTGCATAATCACAGTCTTTCACAAGCAGACGCAGCTCTGTCACAAACTGTTCAAAAGACTCGCTAGCTCCCTGTACTTTCTCATGGAATTTGTACCTAGCGAAAATCGTATTGGTCTTCGGCACAACATATGCTTCAAAACGATCGTAGTATGTTTTCAGTACCTTTGATTCAGCCTCGGTAAGTGTCCATGTGTTGTAAATATCTCCCTTTTTCACCGATCCAGAGGAGCAAGTAGCTGCATTTTCCCTCTTCTCCTCTGTCCTTCAAAGGGCCCGTGAACATTAGCTCCACATGCTGTTTGAACTTACGCCATGCATCGGGTAAGTTTGTAGACCACCAGTCCATTCGAGGTGAAGGAACTTCAGAAAAATCCATCTTTTAAGACCTTTTACTCTGACACCATGTCTTGTTTTGCACGCTTTGTACAAAATAATAAAATGCAGTACTACAGGATATTTCTTAACGTAGCTCTTTATTAGCTAGCTATAACTGGCATGTTCACGTATCGCCAACCAGGATCCTAACCATTTGGGTGGTCTTAACCAATCATAGCACAGTATGATATGGCGGTAAAATGCATCCAATTATAATTCAGTATGTTTACACATATGAATATTACAGTAGAGGCTTATTATGGATAGAGCACGCCATCTACAGGGGACTGATAGACATTGCCAGCCCAGTTTTAAAGCATGTTGATCGCAGAAAGTTTATCTCTTCCCTTCTGAATTGGCCAATGTATTTTATAATTTTGGCACATTACATATGAATCTCAAAATAATAGACATGTAATAAGTGTAAAGCATAGAATGAATATCCAACAGAAATTGGTAATAAATATACAGAGTAACATTGTTAGGATAGACTAAAATGAAAACAACGCCTTCCAATAAAAAAGTTAGCATATTTGTTTTGTTTTTAACCTTACAATATGTGTGAAGGCAGAACATTGTTTGAGAGTGAGACGTGTGTATTAGCAGTAGTGATTGAGATGGTCTTCCTATTGGGAAGAAGGGAGTACTAGTTGAAGGAAACAGATATGGAGACTAGTGAAAGTAACAAAGTGAATGGTAATATTAGTGATTTTCAGATAGCACTCTAATAATGCAATGTCTTAGCATTTTGAAGAAGTAAATGTTTCAATACAAGATCACATGACGAACAGAGTGAGCATTGGGACTGATATTAAATTAGAGGCCGCCATCTGTGGTTTGGGTTAGAAATAAGCTTCCTGTGGATAAATAGAAAGCTGCCAGTACTCACTGAACTCAAACAGTCTGTAAGGGACACAGTGGGAATATTTGGGACAGAGGTAAGAATAATTGAGTAAGAGACGTTTTTGACAATTTCCAATCATTATTACTCAATTCTATAGTTTGGATAATACCAGTGATTTAAGTAAGAAGGTAATGTCATCTAAAACAATAATCTGGTTCCATTACGTGGAACTGTGTCCAGAATTGAAGTAGATCAGAGTAAATGTTTTTAGTACTGAATATTGAGCTGATAAGCCAGCACCAACATTTTTTTAAGGTTCTAGCAGATGTGTAAAACAACAGGTTTCATATTTTGACTAGTTGATGTCACAGGGACATATGTCAATGCAACAGGTCAAAATTATAAGGTTACAAAACAGGGGTCATGCGCAGAAGAATGAGTGCCATGAAGGAGGGGGTCAACCGTGCCCGTAATTGATTTAGGCTTGTCCAAAACGGTTTATTTTGGGTATCAGATTGATTGTGGAGGTCTGCACATTGCAAAGGTTATAGTAATTTAGACTAGAAATGCATTGAGATACCGATCTGCCATTAACATGCCACTCGTGACAAATGCTCCAGCTGAAATGTCATTGCCAGAATCCATAAATTAAATTGTGTAATGAAGCATATGTGGAACTGTATGAAGCGAAGGTCAAACCGCTTAAGGATCGGAACCTTTTTTTAAATTGTCACCTAAAATGACATACCCAAATCTAACTACCTTTAGCTCAGGACCTGAATCAAGGATATGGATATTCTTGATACCATTTGAAAGGAAACACTTTGAAGTTTGTGGAAATGTGAAATTAATGTAGGATAATATAATACATTAGAACTGGTAAAAGATAATACATGTGTTTTTTCCCCCGTTCTTTCCCCATCATCTTTGAAATGCAAGAGAAAGGCCAAAATGTAATATCACAGATTAGGTGCAATTTTGATTTTGGCCACTAGATGGCAGCAGTGTATGTGCAAAGTTTTAGACTGATTCAACAAACCATTGCATTTCTGTTCAAAATGTTGTATCTAGACTGCCCATATCTGCCTAATTGGTTTATTAATACATTTTCAAATTCATAACTGTGCACTCTCTTCAAACAAGAGTGTGGTATCTTTTCACTGTAATTTCTACTGTAAATTGGACAGTGCCATTAGATTAACAAAAATGAAAGCTTTCTGCCTATATCAGATATGTCTATGTCCTGGGGAAATTTCTTATTACTTAGAACCTCATGCTAATCACATTAGCCTACGTTAGCTCAACCGTCGCGCAGGGGGGACTTAAATTAAAACATTTGACTGCAATGGTTTTACAAGTTGGATTGTACAACCCAGAATGAAGGGTTAGAAAGGATGAAGTTTTATGTGTTGATTTTGTTTACAACCCAGAATGAAGGGTTTTGAAAGTGTCTGGTTTTATGCGTTGATTTTGTTTACTTACTCCTCTGTTAAGTAATAACCAATTTCTGTGCTCATGCAAGTGACTGATTGAACGTGCCTGGGAGGATTCCTCACTATCAGTATCTGCAATTTGTCAGTACGCCCAGAACTTTGTTTTGAGAATGAAAGGGATATCTCAGTTTCAAGGTCTCAGCTTGGAGAGAAGAAGCCTCATGAGATATTGGTCTGTCACATGCATGACCCAATATTGGTCGGTCACATGCATGAACCAAACGTTAATGATTAATTAATTATGAATAATAAAGTAGCTAAATCATGCAGATATAACTTGTCTGTGTAAGCAGTATATAAGAGAACTAATGGGACTGCCCCAGTGGAGCTCACTTCAGACTGGTACTTTATGCATTTAAGTTTGACTGTTACCTCTCCAGCTTGCTGTTAATAAACAATGATTCATCTAAGATTGACTTTGAGTGTCCCATGTGTAGAATTTCCACAACATTCCGTTTTTGCGGGGAATCCTGTTTCCATCCCACACTGTAGGTGGCGGGATGCACATTAAATTGTTCAATTGCCAATATCTTGAAGAAGAAGAAGAACTCATTGCGATGTGTAATGGAAAGAGAAGAGGAGAAATTATCTAAAGATAAACAAAATTTGTATGCATTCGACAGGGGTGGATTTTTGTTTTGTCTAACTTTCTTCATTGCAACAAATGATGATGGAAACTGTGTTTTTCTAATGAATTATGATTGACGAAGGCACACGGGGCACATGATGTCATCACATAACTATAAAGCTACACTCCACATTTAGTTCTAAATGGCCACTGTTTTAAAAAATAAATTTCTCAACTATAAAAATGTTTCTTTGTAGGATCCTTGTCCTGACTTTCAAGAATGGCTGAATTGCCTATGAGGAAATAAATTAAAAAAATGGTATGGTTTTTGGGTAAATGCCGGAAAATAAGATCTGTGGTAAACACAGGCTTAGGAGATGAGATAATGAGATAATCTTCATCAGCTAACATCACCTTTTGTGAATTTTGAAACTTTTATGTAATGATAAAAGCACATAAAGGTTTCATCATTATTAAAGTTCATGTTAACTGACTGATATTATCTCATAGAACAAAATGTTTAAGATATCCAAAGCCTGTGTCAACCTTAGACCTTCTTTTCGGCGTTTATCCCAAAACCCCATAGGAATGACTGAACGAACCAGAGGTAACTCATTTCTGTTTTTTAGGACTACAAGCTGGCAAACTACTGAAACCATATCCTAGTCACTAGTCGCATGTTTGATTGGTAAGGCAAAAGCAACCGACTTTAGACGAAAGTCAGAGTGAAGTCAGGGGAGGTGGATCTGCAACAGCTGAAAGTTTGACACTATAATGTGGCTTTCCAACAGCAAGGCTCAGATCAACATTGCAGTGTTACAATTGTTTATAAAAGTTTTTCTTTATAATGTCGAAAAATAAACATGGCTCCAACCCCCATATCACACACTTACAAACTGAAATTGTATGTGTGTAGGCCTACATTTTACAATCAATAAGTGAAATAGAGACTCAAATAGTGCAGTTATTTGCACTTGTATACCAATGTATTAGCGGTGACCATCGACTTAACAAAAGTGATCCGCTAAAACAGTTTCAATACTACTTACAGACATCCACCAACAATTTTTAAACTTTTACTGTTGAAAAGTGATATCCCAATTATAAATACAGTAAAGTACACAGACTAAAAAATATATGTTTTTCACAAAATAGTGTTTTTTAGAAACAACTGCAAACTTCAAGAAGTAGGTCATTCAAGGAATTGGTCTGATGGGAATCCATGATGTCATCTGCCTCCCCCTTGCATGAGGAACAATAGAGGAGCAATAGAGAACAGATATCATTACATACCTGAACCTATTGAGATGTGCCTTTTGTTGAGTAAATAGGTAAGGTGAAAAGGAGTCTGGAGTGCCACTTTAAAGGGTGTCTCTCCAAAAAACACCAATGCCATAGCAGCTAGTTCTGGTCTGTGTAATAAAGTGCGTGTTGGTGGCAGGGAAGTCAGGCGCAGGAGAGCAAACTTGGTATAAACGGAGTCGTTTAATAAGTGCTCATAAAACTCCAAAAAACAAAATATACAAAAAATAATAAAAGTGGGTATCGCACACCGACACATGACTTGCACAAAACATACAATCAAACAATCTCAGACAAGGACATGAGGGGAAACAGAGTGTTAAATACACAACATGTAATTGATGGGATTAGAACTAGGTGTGAAGGAAGACAAGACAAAACCAATGGAAAATGAAAAATGGTTGAGTGATGGCTAGAAGGTTGGTGACGTCGACCGCCGAACACCTCCCGAACAAGGAGAGGGATCGACTTCGGCGGAAGTCGTGACAGTCTGCTTAAGGACAACAAAGTTGAAACGCACGTTGTCGGGAGAAGGAGAACAGGACTAATGTGCAGCGTGGTAAGTGTTCATACTATTTAATTAAAATATGAAACACTTACCAAAACAACAAACACGACAAAAGAACAGTCCTGAAAGGTGAAACAACCACCCACAAACACAGGTGGGAACGGGCTACCTAAGTATGATTCTCAATCAGAGACAACGATAGACAGCTGCCTCTGATTGAGAACCATACCAGGCCAAACACACAGAAATACAAAACAAGGACAACATAGAACACCAGACATAGAATGCCCACCCAAACTCGCGTAACAAAAGTCAAGGTATAGAAGTGGCCATCAAAAAGCCATGACCTCAATCCTATAGAAAATGTGTGGGCAGAACTGGAAAAGCCTCTGCGAGCAAGGAGGCCTACAAACCTGACTCAGTTACACCAGCTCTGTCAGGAGGAATGGGCCAAAATTCACCCAACTTATTGTTGGAAGCTTGTGGAAGGCTACCCGAAACATTTGACCCAAGTTCAACAATTTAAAGGCAATGCTACCAATACTAATTGAGTGATTAATTGATAGAGTGTATGTAAACTTCTGACCCACTGGGAATTTGATGAAATAAATAAAAGCTGTAATAAATCAGAGGCAGGTTGAGGTTTCCAGGGTTAGAGTAGTGCAGAAGTAGTCATATGCTGAGGCAGTGAAGAAAGTAGAGGAAGATGGGTCAAGGGGGAGGGATCCTGAGAGGAGTGGTGTGAGTAGTCGATCTGTACAGTAAAGAGGGATAGGCCAAGAAGTGATTGTCACGTTCTGACCTTAGTTCCTTTTTTATGTCTTTATTTTAGTTGGTCAGGGCGTGAGTTGGGGTGGGCATTCTATGTTGTTTTTATATGTTTTGTTCTGTTATATTTCTATGTGTTTGGCCTAGTATGGTTCTCAATCAGAGGCAGGTGTCAGTCGTTGTCTCTGATTGGGAGCCATTTTTAGGTAGCCTGTTTTATATTGTGTTTTGTGGGTGGCTGTTTCCTGTTTCAGTGTTTGCACCATACGGGACTGTTTTGGTTTTGTTATTTTTGTTCTGTGTTCATTTTGATTTATTAAAAATCTATTATGGACACTTACCACGCTGCACATTGGTCCGATCCTTGCTACTCCTCTTCAGACGAAGACGAAATCCGTTACAGTGATATATGTTTCAGTACGATTGGATTTCTTGCATTTATAACAATGGTTATCAACTGTACTGCAGGGATGGAATGTAAGTCGCAGAAAATTGAGGTTGTGGTGGCAGCTGCAGAGGCATTTGGGTGTGTGAGATTTGACATCAGAAGAGGTACAGGGTGTGTTTAGTGGTGGTGTCACATCCTTTCAGGTTGTTGACTTGAGGTAGGATTAAATAGATTTAAATAGTGGTTTAGGGTGGTGTTATTTTTTTGTGTGATTGTAGTGTTAGATGGTAGAGTATTTGTTTATGTATACATTTTTTAAATAAAAGTATGAGGGAGTTGTTCTCCAGTCTAGTAGGTGGCGGTAAGGAAACATTTATTGGATGCCAACCGCCGTTTAACCTCATCGAAGAAGAATAACGTGGTTGAAGTAGAACATCTTTGGTTGAATGAGTGGAGTCGCAAACGATGATGGCCGCCATGATAAACAAGAACTGACAAATACTTTTATTCGTCAGACTATGGCTCTAAAATTATATTGGACTTTTGTGTTTCTTCTTATTGCAACAGGTCGATATTTTCTGAAAAGGGAGCATTCTTTGTCAAAGCTCTATCAAGGTAGCTAAATTGTGCAGGATCACCGGATTATTATAGACCTCTTTCTGTGTTTGCAAAAATTGCCGCACGACTCGAGGGCGATGTGGGCAAGTTGGTGACAGAACAAGGGGGAGTTATTGCGCGCCAGCAAAAAAAAGCCTCTCTTTACATATTGATTATAAGTGAATTTCACACTACTTTGGGATTATAGTTGGTTTGTAAACCTTGTATGAATTTCCTGCATAATATAATGTTCATGTCATCGCAAATCAACTGAAGTAACGTTATACTTAAAAACTTCAACCAGTAAAATTGCTCTTTGACTAGCTTTTGCTACAGCCTATATCAATGAGCGTTAGCATTGTAGTAAACGTCTGCTGCTTCCAAAATAGTGAATTTGCAAAGGTCACAACCAAATATGTAAGCAATAATCAAAATATAATTGTGCATGCGACATTGCAACAATGTTACACTGACTGTTAAATGTTGGTCATAAGATTAATACTTTCCTCCCACTCCATCAAAAGTATCTTTCTATCTATAGTGAATAGGCTTGTTTTTTATGAACTCAGCAAAAAAAGAAACGTCCTCTCAATGTCAACTGCGTTTATTTTCAGCAAACTTAACATGTGTAAATTATATGTATGAACATAACAAGATTCAACAACTGAGACATAAACTGAACAAGTTCCACAGACATGTGACTAACGGAAATTGAATAATGTGTCCCTGATCAAAAGGGGGGGGTCAAAATCAAAAGTAACAGTCAGTGTCTGGTGTGGCCACCAGCTGCATTAAGTACTGCAGTGCATTTCCTCCTCATGGACTGCACCAGATTTGCCAGTTCTTGCTGTGAGATGTTACCCCACTCTTCCACTAAGACACCTGCAAGTTTCCGTACATTTCTGGGGGGAATGGCCCTAGGTCCCAGACGTGCTCAATAAGATTGAGATCCGGGCTCTTCGCTGGCCATGGCAGAACACTGACATTCCTGTCTTACAGGAAATCACGCATAGAACGAGAAGTATGGCTGGTGGCATTGTCATGCTGGAGGGTCATGTCAGGATGAGCCTGCAGGAAGGGTACCACATGAGGAAGGAGGATGTCTTCCCTGTAACGCACAGCGTTGAGATTGCCTGCATTGACAACAAGCTCAGTCCAATGATGCTGTGACACACTGCCCCAGACAATGACGAACCCTCCACCTCCAAATCGATCCCGCTCCAGAGTACAGGCCTCGGTGTAACGCTCATTCCTTTGAAGATAAACGCGAATCTGACCATCACCCCTGGTGAGACAAAACCGTGATTCGTCAGTGAATAGCACTTTTTGACAGTCCTGTCTGGTCCAGCGACGGTGGGTTTGTGCCCATAGGCGACGTTGTTGCCGGTGTTGTCTGGTGAGGACCTGCCTTACAACAGGCCTACAAGCCCTCAGGCCAGCCTCTCCCAGCCTATTGCGGACAGTCTGAGCACTGATGGAGGGATTGTGCGTTCCTGGTGTAACTCGAGCAGTTGTTGCCATCCTGTACCTGTCCCGCAGGTGTGATGTTCAGATGTACCGATACTGTACAGGTGTTGTTACACGTGGTCTGCCACTGCGAGGACGATCAGCTGTCCGTCCTGTCTCTCTGTAGCGCTGTCTTAGGCGTCTCACAGTATGGACATTGCAATTTATTCCCCTGGCCACATCTGCAGTCCTCATTCTTCTTGCAGCTTGCCTAAGGCACGTTCACGCAGATGAGCAGGGACCCTGGGCATCTTTCTTTTGGTGTTTTTCAGAGTCAGTAGAAAGGCCTCTTTAGTGTCCTAAGTTTTCATTACTGTGACCTTAATCGCCTACCGTCTGTAAGCTTTTAGTGTCTTAATGACCGTTCCACAGGTGCATGTTCATTAATTGTTTATGGGTCATTGAATAAGCACGGGAAACAATGTTTACATCCTTCACAAGGAAGATCTGTGAAGTTATTTAGATTTTTACAAATTATCTTTGAAAGACAGGGTCCTGAAAAAGGGATGTTTCTATTTTTGCTGAGTTCATGTGTGGGTTCCTCCAGCTCCTCCCATTGGGAATTGATGGGCGATGCCATGGTAACCACAGAGCAGGTGTGCCTCACATCTGACATGCAGAGCAAGCAGGGGGCAGTGTGGAGCTGCATTGTGAGTAGCCTTCAGAACACTGCACACTGTTATTATGTCTACATAACTGATACTTATTCTCTCTATGCATATCACATTTTGCATGGCTTTGTCTAAATGGTCATATCTATGTGTGTTTGTGTCCAGCCCTGTCGCCTAAGGGCCTTGGAGTTACAAGTGCACTTTAAGATTCATAGCCAAGGAATGAAGAATCCTAATGGGGATGTACTGGCAATTTGGTACACCAAGGAGCGCATGCAGGAAGGTACTGTCCCAACAATGTAGTTCCAACAGAAATGTCATTGCGTGGGTGCAATGCATCTGTATAAATGCATTTATGTTGTTGTGTAGGTCCTGTGTTTGAAAACCAGGACCTCTTCACAGGGCTGGGTGTGTTGGTGGACACGTACCCCAATGAGGAAAAACACCTAGAGGTATGTGCATATATCCGCTGGCCTCTTCTATGTGTTTCTGTGGAGGGTAGGAGTAGCTACAGTACCGTTCTATGTTATGTCACATATAATAGGACTTATCTCAACTACTTCCTGTTTTTT
Organism: Salvelinus fontinalis; assembly: GCF_029448725.1. Taxonomy (NCBI): domain Eukaryota; kingdom Metazoa; phylum Chordata; class Actinopteri; order Salmoniformes; family Salmonidae; genus Salvelinus; species Salvelinus fontinalis. The sequence goes on along the minus strand of NC_074685.1, from coordinate 21,608,050 downwards.
CCCCCACTCTTTGTACTGTCTGGCAGGGGTGTTTGTGTCATATCCTGTCAAATCTGGATTAACATGTCCTGATCTTCCTGTGCTCCGAGAGGGGCTTTAGACAACTGACACCCAACACCTCCCACCTCAATACAGACTTGCGTCATACAAGCAAGCCAATACAGTGGAATATTTATGAGGTTTTGTTGGAACGCTTGCTTGGGCAGGACTCACAGACCTGTGTAAATGGCCTTGTGTTGTGCTCCTCTGTTTTGTGCATCCCTATGGAGACAGGTGCAGAAGATGAGGTACACCACACGCACATAGGTACCCAATGTTTGGACCACCCAACTCTCACCAAAAGCCCCCCATACCCCTCTCCTTAGCCACTCCCATCAACCCCTAATGAGCTTGCTGCCCCATGTTGTTGTTTATTACCCAGTAACAATTCTTTGCACCTTGAGTATAATTAGCATTTGAATGACTAGGGGATCAGGCAAAGGATAAGGTGACTCTCCAACAGGTAAATTGTACCAACAGTATTGTATTGTTGTGACTGCTGTATCTTTTACCTGTTCTCCTTCTCTCTCACTGTTTTCTGTGTCTCACTCCTTTATTATTCACACCTTCCAACAGAGAATCTACCCCTTTGTGTTGGCGATGGTGTCTGCACCGCCATGCTGCGCAACCACAATCACAACACTTTCATCTTCATCAGATACGTCCGCCGCAGGCCCACTGTGAGAATACACACACACTCATTTTAAAGGCTCAACGAAATATCACTATCCAAGTTATTGTGTAATAACTATGTAAATAATAATGATGCATATTGGGTCACTCTGGAGTCTGAGAAAACAGTTATGTTGAAGTGAATTGTTTCAACACACATGTCAGGTATATGATGCCTTGACTGTACTAGGTAGTGCCTTGGCATACCCTGTTGAGCATACTCCCAATTTCTGTCTCCACTAGATTATGATTGACATGGAGGGACTGCCTGGACATACCGGGGGTGCGGTTGCCTCAGGGCTACTACTTTGGATCCTCTGCCATCACAGGAGATCTCTCTGGTATTACTCTTCTCTACTGTGATTGACATAGTAGTGTTAATGAAATGGCATTTACATTAACTGTTTTATTGCCTATGAATTATCACCTAGTTTTAATTTATTGCCTACTTGATGGCGTTTCATTGAGGTGTCTAATGTCCAGTGAGATGTGGCAATCCCAGATTATAAAAAAATTGAATTAACTCAATATGACCACACTGCCCAGAATTAAATTCATGTGATGCATAAGTGAAATTCAGAGGGCATGTCGTCTAAAGATAGACTGCAGATAAGATATTGGCATAGAATTACATATAGAATAATAATATAGTAGGATTTCTGTGGATATTATTATTTATTTTTTTCATTGGAGGTGTTTTTGCTGCAGTATGCCTTGAATGACAGAAACATTCTGTTCCTCACAGACAATCACAATGTGATCTCCCTGAAACTGTACCAGCTGACGGTGTTACATAGTGAGACTTAACACCGTCAGATGAGATCCCTCTACCCAGTGTAGATGACATAGATCTACTAAGGAGTAAGTATCGCTACCCCTCTCACACAAACAGAAGAACATACACATTCATTGGCGTTACCCTATTTGGGTAACAGTTATTCTTGATGAAAAGCTAAACTACAAATACATACTATCAAATTATTAGGTTAAACTGTTAGGGCTCCTTAACCAACTCAGTGGCCTTATGGTTAGTATCTGCCCTGAGATTGGAAGGTTGGGGGTTCGATCCCCGATCATACCAAAAAATGTCTTTCTGCTTGTCACTCAGCAATAAGGAGATGGATTGGAGATGCTCTGGCCTGCGATAGACTAGTGTCCTGTCCAGGGGGTGTAATTATACATCAAGCTGTCCAGGGGGTGTAATTGTATGTCAAGCTGTCCAGGGGGTGTAATTGTGGGCTGCTCTGGTTCCAAGGCTTAGGGCTTCTTGTTACTCTTGTCACCTCAATTGTTTACCTTTTTTTATCCATCCTAACATCTTTCTCTCTTTCGCTCTGTTAGTGGGTGAGAATGAAGAGGGATGGAGTAATATTGCCATGTTCTTCAGCATCCTCTTCTCCATGCTGGGCTGTTTCCTGCTCATCGTGGTCGGCCTCATCGTATACAGCCACTGGAACGAGAACAGACAAACGCTTCTACTGAGAGTGAGAGGGAGGGAGGCCTGTCATCATAACCTCTATTACTGCAGTCTAAGGACAAAACTGCACTAAGACACTGAAATGACTGACGAGGCTGAAATGAGACTCCTAAGACACTGGGACACTGAAATGAGACTCCTAAGACACTGGGACACTGAAATGAGACTCCTAAGACACTGGGACACTGAAATGAGAACAAGACAGAGAAACTGACCTCTCAATGTAAACCAATATGCTGACAGACAGTGGTACCCCTGGGACAGCACTAGTGAATCCTGGGAAAGACTGAGCAGTAGATGGATGCATTTAAACACTACAGCAACAAACCACGCTGACCCCTGCCACAAGTAGAGATAGACTGATACCTTTTTACTCCCTGTCCCCACCTTCACCAACCAGGCCTTACTCTACACATAAATGTACTGACAACGTGAAAATGACCTGTGTTGTCATAGTCCAGCGGCTAATTGTCCGCCAGGGGTGTAATGGACAAAATCTACGATGACACTATAGCCAAAAATACTTATTTAGACATGCCCTAGCTGCGTGTGAAATTTGGTGTCTTTTATCACAAAATACACCATTTTCCCCCCACTGGCTACACTGGACTCTGCCATTGCTGGTTTTGTTTTTGTCTTTTTGAGGGTCTGGAGAGATTGATTTATACTGACAGATGAGAATGTCAAAGGGACAAAGTATCCGATGTGTTCTTACTCGAACAGCCCACATGACCAGCTCCCATTAGCAGAACACTGGCAATTGATGCGTCACTTTTCTGCTTCGCTCTAGAAACAGCATTAGGATGGTTATGTCATATTTGACTCTATGGCGCTTGCAATCAATGTAAGTCTTTGTGCAGTGACGCATTTGGTTCAGACGGTCTCATACTCTATTGGGGGCTGCAGGTAGCCTAGTGGTTAGAGCATTGGGTCAGTAACCAAAAGCTTGCTGGATCAAATCCCCAAGCTGACAAGGTAAGAAAATCTGACGTTCTGCCCCTCAGCAAGGCAGTTAACCCACTGTTCCCCGGGCGCCCGAAAACATGGATGTTGATTAAGGCAGCCCCCCGCACCTCTCTGATTCAGAGGAGTTGTGTTAAATGCTGAAGACACATTTACAGTTGAAGGCGTTCAGTTGGCTTTCCCTTATTGTGTTAGCTTGAAAGATGTATGGTTGCAAATGAGTTTTGTCTTGTCAAACAATGTACAATAGTTACTGAAGGTAATTGAAGTCATTTTAACTCTGTCATGATTGATTAGGTAGTTTGTTGATTTTATTATTGTGTATATGACTGTATGAAATGGAAAGGTGAGCGATCCCTCTCCCTTCAGGTTGCATGTTCTTAAGGGAATTTATTTCAATTAGTTGCCTGTTACTTTTTATTGTTCCTACTACCGTTTTAACTTAGTCTACAGTGTCTGTGTCTTCTAATTGTTTTAATGTTTTGTATACTCAAATTTGTAACTAATGACATGCCTCACGTTCTTGCACATGCTATCTATAGTTATATATTACAGGGTGAGTCTGAGTTTGGGACTTTCCACAAAGTATTGGGTTGGTTGATACTGCGGAAGAGAGCACAAGTGAGGCTTTGCTGCATCTCACGTCTTCCTGTGTTCGACAAAACGTTCAGACACTTTGCTTTTCTGTATCGTTTTTTGTTTTGTGTCATATTACCAAATATCCCTAGCCAGTAGTATGGATGCCAGAACAAAGTGTACATTGCAGTTTATCCCAGATCTGACCTCAGAATGCAACCAATAACATTTCAATAAGTTTAAGGAATTATATGATCCCTGCTCTGAAAGGGATAGTTTGGAAATGGGATACTGTAGATGCAATCCATTATAATTCCACATGTTCTGAGATATAAACTCACTGAGCCTCACACTGAACCCTGTGTTTTGTCTCCAAATGAACATTTGAAGACCTTGGTGCACTGCTATCAATTTCCAATGCAGCCTTTTATCCCTCTTGCTAAACCACCTTGTCTCAGTGTGGGGAGGCAGGTAGCCTAGCAGTTAGATCATTGGGCCAATAACTGAAGGGTTGTTAGTTAGAATCCCTGAGCCGACTAGGTAAAACAAATGTCCTTGAGCAAGGCACTTAAACTTAATTGCTCCCGTGTTGCTGTCGACGGGTGTCTCAGGAGTGGGCTATGCAACAAAAAAAACATGTTTTACATGTGTGAAACAGGACAAATATAAGCACCCGCTATTTGACATCTTTCCACTGAGGAACGTAAAATACGGGAGATTTTTTACTATGCTGATGGTACACTTGTTTTTGTTGCCATTAAAGAACGAACTTTAGTGACGTCATTGTTTCCTTACTTGTTGGACTTCTGCTCTGGAGATGGTACTGTAGGTTATTTACATGGAAGTGACCATTCAGAGATGTACTGTGTAGATAAGTGTATTTTCTGGATAGATTGGCCTAATTTCAACCAAATGGCAGGTAATGTTTAACCCTACAAGTCTAGTAATGCTGCAGTGGAAATACCAGTATTATACTCTTCACAAGTCATGTGATTGTATATCATGATAAAACACATGGTTAGTTTACTTATCACAAGGTCTGCTTGTTCTGCACTCATTTTTAACTTGAAGCTTTGCCCCAGGCCTTTCAGGCAAAGTGGGACTATTATATTTGTGACGGTCTTTGTCCTTAAAGAAGGGCATGTTAAGAGGCCATGCCTTGGGGTACTCATCAATAATGACAGCCGCATGCTTCCGGCACCATCTCACACTGCCCTTCTGTGCTCCTCCTCCAGATCAATATCAACTGCTTCAGATGCCTGGGTGGGGCCCCTCCGGCTGAGGGGAGTAGGTTATGCCCTCAGCTAGTCCATCAATGTCAACACTATAGGCTTGAGAAACAGTACAGCATTCAACAAAGGTAAGTCAGAGCCAAACAACAGTGCCAATGTTTGTTTTATTATACAAAAATAAAATCCAAATGACCCAACAGTACACAGCAGACCCCCTACTAAACCAAAGCATTCAAATGTACCACAAATGTGTTTTTTGGGGGGGGGCTTGATCTCAATAGGAAAAAGAACACGAAAGTCTGATTGTGGTCGACCGCTTCCTTCTCTAGTGTGGGTGTTTGTTTTTGCAAAGTCTTTCTACATACCCCATCAGCCACAACATCCGCTTGACATTATCTACGGTTGAGGGAGAAATGAAAGAAACATCTGGGTTACATGTTGGTTAAACAGAGCATCCTTAGATTATGTTGCGAGTACATTGTTGCCTTGGTGATGTATGATTACAAGTGCAACCCACCCCTTAGTGAGAGATCATCTAAAACTAACTCCTGGGCTAGCGGAGGTGTACCCTAAACAACCCATTTAAGAGACCTGATCATTTTCTCCACTCGGTTATCTAGCACTGGGATTAGATTGGCTTCCATACTTGATAAAAAAGGTCACATTCACTATCTTCTATATCAAAAGGTTGGGCAATCAAGGAGAGAAGGCAACTGTTAAGTAGTCACTGAAAATGTCTCAAATACAATAAAAACAAGCCATGTCACTGTTTACAAATACACCATGACAGCGCAATACACAAGGGGTGGAACAGTGGCAATGGTACCCACAGGACAAACAGAATAATATTAGTCTGAGGAGAGATTAAATAGCATTAATACAACAAAAATAATTCTAAACACACCTTTACTTTACAAAGTTAAACAGATGTATTTTTTCTACATAATAAGCAGGAGTAATATTCTTAGCTCAGAATGACAGCAGACTGTACTTCTATCCATGTCACTAAAGACTAACAGAAACAAAAGACAAATTTAACTAGAATGGCTTATCTTTTCTCCCCCAACCCACCAAGAGGTAACATGTAGATATACACATTTACTTTCAAAGCATACACACGAAACACACCATAGTAGCAATAAAAACAAAATATAAACTGAGGTACACTTGCGACATGTACTGAGAGTAATATTGCTTGTACTGGCAACCACACAGAAGAGTTATTGCAGCATATATATCAATGGGTTTGTTTTTTTGCATAGGCTAGTCAGTTACAGTACATTACAGAGGCGCATGGAGCAGAAAAGAGGGGAACAACTTAGGGTGAAAGGAGGCCTTTGGTGTAGTGAGCAAGGTAAATGAAACTGACAACTGATGGCACTGGTGCTAATGGTAGATTCTGAAAGATGCCAAATACTGATGCCCATTAAAAAAATATATATTCTATTCATGACAATAGGATCGCATGTATGAGTGTATGAGACAACACGTGTGGCTTGAGTACAGTAATTGTTTAGGTACAGGCAAACAATCTCAAAAGATAATTGTTCCTGCATGATCTTAAGGATGATATATGCAGAGGCAAAACCCCACCTCAAAGACAAACATTGGTGTGGGTTGCCATGCAGTTTCTGTTACCACGCTCGGAATGGTCGGGCCCCCGGCAGGGGGGGGGGGGGGGGGGGGGGAGTGGTGTCTCATGGTCCAGAGGGATGCAATGAGCCATGGCTAAAGCCCCCATCACTATCACACCTGGGGCTAGTTACCTCATCGGGGACCACATACCCAACCTGACACTGATCCTAGCTTGTGCCCTCTGTGCTGGTATATGGTGAAAGGCCATAGGGGACTGGGTGGGGGTTTGAGAGAAAGAAGAGACCGAGCGAGGGATAAGAGCTTCACGCACCTCTGTGAACATTGAAACAAAAGCGAACAAGGAACAAAAAGGCAAAAGATGCTTGAAAATATACAAAATCGGCCATTATTCACACGAGTACTACAGATGTCCAAAGAATTACGTTCACATATCGCCGGTGTCTGCAACTGTAGGTAAGAGGAAAATTACAGAGCAGATTAATGAAATGGATGGGTGTTTGTCCATGACTGACTGATAGCCCTTTATCTAGGTAAACATGTGAAAGCCAAACAAGAGTTTGCCCAGTAAGTAGTGAGCAATGGGACTGAAACTATGGGTCCCCATTTTCTTATTCAGAAACATGAAACACCCTCTCACCATAATAATCTTAATTTATCTATATTGCATAAAAATAAATTCACTTTAGCATCTACATTTGTCACCCCCCCCCCCAACCATTCAAAAAACAAACATCTCATATGAGCACAAGAAAAACTATAACAAAGGATTTCTTAACATCATTTTGTTTGGTACTAATTTAACATAATTTCAGGTCAGTTCAAATATCAAACTTATCTAGATCATATCATTGAAATAAAAATAATGATAACTAAAGAAAAATGGGGGTGGGGGGAAAAAAAAGTGATCAATATAACCACAGATAACCAGGGAGAAGCCAATGGCATTTTTAAATGACATACACAAGCTTTCTGACTTAATAAATGTTGCCTATTCTACAGGCCAGTTTCTACAACATATGATCTCGTCTTGTGGTTTCACTCGGATACATTTCTTGCAACTCATAACCACATTCTAGAATAAGTTGAGCCGATCGATATGTCAGACTCTGAGATAATTTTACACTTCGGACTCCATCTGTATAAAAGGACTCCTCTGGACTAGAAGAAACTATGCACACCATGCTTCAAACATGGGGGGGCTCAAACATTTTAGCTTTCTTCCAAAGCACAAGTCTGGAATATAATCACCTACTCTTCAAACACAAGACACCAAAACACATTTAGTCTACCTGTCCCTAACTACATTTTACCACCATGCCACAGGAAGGCATTTATTTCCTTATGCCTCAGAAGGAGCACTTAAAATGAGTGTTCATATGCCTTCTGAGGGGTATCCTACAAAGCAAGCTAGATCTACTCAGGGTTTTCTAAAGCTAACCAGCTTCAGTTAGCTTCACATTACATCACAGGCTTCCTCTGTACTACGACCATGGATAATATTTAAAATCAGTCATCTCCCTCAAATGAAGGGGATGATGACACAATCTTTGCAAGTGGGAGGGAATCTGATTTCATGGTCCTCAACTCACAGCCCAGTCATTTCATTCATGATAAGTGGAGTTAGCCTACACCAGAGCAGGTTAGTGCTGAAGGATTCGTTGCCATAGAAATGTACCTGGCTCAAAGTTGAGCCACCATAGAGATCCTAGTATTCTAATTCCTGATTCTATGTGAGCCACTTTCGTATGACTGGATATCCCGAGTTGAACTCAGGGTTTACCAAAGTTACCTCACCAACTCCTCAAACCTGCTTCGTAAGATACCCCTCTGTTGTGGTGCACCTTGAGCCTCATGTCATGTCTGTTCCCTAGCAACCTACCAAGGCAACTTATGATGTCTTATCAAAAACATGTTAGTGTCCTAATGTGAGCAGGTGAGTCTGAGTGCATGTCCTATCCTGACTTTCCAGCATTACTTTTATAGTGTCAAGACTTAACACTTGAAGACAGACAACTTATTGATTGATAGTTGAAATTAATGTCTTTGAGTCTGTCCTTTTTCATTAGCAGTGAAATAATAAACAGTGCATCAGTCCATAACCTACTTGATCAATAAGTGCTGCATGAAAGCAACTCAATACCCTAAATAAAACTATCATATCACTATCACTGCCATTTAAAAACACACACCCAAGGCAGCTGGACATTTGTGCTTCTTATTTTAGGTGGAACGGAAGAATAAAACTCACACTCCCCGATTCTACGGCTACGCTTCGACACATGCTGGGCAAGCAACGCACATCACTGGTTTATCATAACAGTGTGCAGCTGCACTAACACTGCAAAGCCAACCCCATCCCACTGAATGGAAAATACCAACACAAATCTGTCACATTGCTTCTACAATGTTCACACCACTGCAAGCCAAGGGAGTATGCAACAGCACATTGCAGGCCCAGTGCAAAGTCATAACATGATGAAACTAGATACATGGTGTCTATACTTAAACGTTGGTTCACTCCGTCCGAGTGCCACCATCTGACTCCGGCTGCTGCTGCTGGGTAAAAACAGCAGCGATTCATCATTTTCAGCTCGGGGCCTGGGAGTAGTAGACTATATGAAACACGTGCCCGAAAACACACCGTTGCTGACAGGACAAATCAGAACACACATCTACACAAATTACTCATGCCCTCTAATATATATATATATATATATATATAGTATATATATATAAATAAAAAGTGGTCTAAAGCCTGGTGAGTTGAGTGCTCTAACTTACACCGGGGGCCAGGACACTGAGGATACACTAAATAAGACTACACTACTCCACTCACAGCATCCCTTGGATAAGAGATTCTTTGCCATTGATGTGGGTTATGGTGGCCTCAGCTAAAGCAGGTTTTAGAGAAGTAATAAAAAGACAAGAAAATGATACAGGACAAAGTACTACACTGCTGAACCTTCAGTCTTCCCACCCTCCTCTGGTTTGTACTTTTAATCCCAACAACATACCCCTTACCGCTCGGTGAGACTGTCAGTCCTTCAAAATACTGCTGACCCCACCACACACACACGCCACGTTATTTCACCGCCGGTCTGGGAAACACATACACGGTCGACCACCACAATGCTTTTTATAGATACCAAGTTGCAGGCACAGCGATGGGATATTGTCACGTCTTCTGTTCACTTGGCCAGTCAGACAAGAGATCACATCAAAACGTCCATTCAATACCTTTCAGTCTGGCCAAGTGTTGACCGGAGTACTGGTGGAGACATGAGGGATGGGTAGAGGGGGGTGTAGGCGGGGTGGAGTCTGATGTTATTGGGACACAGTTCAGAGAGAGACGCTATAAGAGACAGGCACATCTTCACCTCCCAGCCTTTTCTCTGGATGCAAATAGCCCTGCTGTCACTCCACAAAGAAACCAGATGCAGGCTAAGATTACCTCAGGGGTGACATCACTTTTCAGCTGTGTCCTAGATTACACAGTACACACACAAACCCCTGCAAAAACAAAACGAGTTCTATCCGTAACAGTTTGTATCCCCTGGTCAGGACTGTGTCTGGTAGCATCATCTTATGTTTTGGCCCCTATGTGCTGGGGCCTAGGGATTGGTGACCATGGTGGTATGCCATCCTGCCCTGTCCCCACAGAGGTGAAATGTTAGAAGGACCAAAGGAAAAATGTCCAGGCCAGACAGTTGGGTGGGAGAGTGAGGGACAAGTGGGTGGGTAGATGTAGTCAATTCTGTGCCAGCATCAGCACCTCTCCTTGCCACTTGGTAGATCTCTAGAAGTTGGCATTTTCTCATCATCACCATTGCAAGAACTAAACAAAGCAGACGAGGGACCATCCATGGGTATTAAAGAATTAAACCAATAGCCAAACGAAACATCTTTCAAATAAACTTCTTTGTCATCATTGGCGTCATTTTATGGATCATAACTGACAAGCATGTCAAAGAGCAGGACAACCTGGTTCATTTGGTGAGTCGTTGTGGGGCATTTCATTTGCTGGTGGTGTCTGGGTTATTGTAATGATGACAAGGGCTCTCCCTCCCTAAAGCGCACATCCGGCAGCAGCAGCAGCCTCTGGGTGGTTGGTGGTGGAGCTCAGACCAGGCGGTCTCCGGTGCTGGCGGTCTGGCCCTTGGGCTGAGGCCCTGGGGTTCTCTCTTTGTGTCTGATGATGTGGTGGTGCTCAGAGGCAGAGCAGCAGTCCCCCCTGGCCCCCTGACACAGCTGCTCCTCGTCCTCTTCCGGCCCAGAGCCCTCGTCCAGTTGGCACACACACACCTCGATCCCCGAGTCGCCAGTCACATGCCTACGCCGGGTCAGCAGCTCTTCTTCCACCGGTTGTTCTGATTGGCTGGGAGCAGATGCGGATTCCTGTTCTGCTGAGGAACTAGCGGCCTGCTCCTCTCTTGGAGTGTCCTCTGTTGGGGGCTCCAGCACCACAGCAGCTTCTGATTGGATGGGGGGCAGTAGGATGGGAGGGGTGGTCTCTGGGGGGATCTCGGAGTAAGGCGGAGGGGGAGTCGGGGGATGACCCACCACCTCTTCATAGTCAGGAAGCTTGCAGTCTGTCCAGAACCCTGGGAGTAAATACAACAACAAAAACACAGGAGTCAACCATCTTACCAGTCTAGATAGGGTTAGCTGGTGTTGAACTAATTAACTAATTGTCAGATGTGGTTCTGAATCTGCTAAGAACCATCTCCAACTACCAGGCCTAGTTACTGTAAACAGTTAACTCAGAGGGAGAGGTGGTGAAGTAATTTCAGGGCTGTAGGGTCTGGAGGCATCCAGCCCAGTGCAGAAGGGGGCAATAAGTGTCCCGCGGGGTTTAAAAGACTCACTCAAGTTGAGGGGTGGAGGGGAGATGAAAGAACTAGAAGCTCCCTGATAGGCCATAAGGCTGATTTCGCGCTGGCGCTGCTCCTGCTGCAGCCGCATCTTGACCCGACGGTGACGGTAGGCACAGCAGCAACTCAGCATTATGATGAGGGTCCACACCAGCCAGAACCCTACACAAAACAATCACAAAACAATCACATTCTCCATCAAATCATTTCAGCTTATGTTAATTAGGTTCAACGTTATTTATTTCAGCACCAAAACATGTAAAATTATGATGAAACAATGATGAAACAAAGTGACACATTCAGAGATTATTATCATGAAGAATAAGTCATGGAAATATCGTCAGAAAATAAATATGGGAACGGGGGAAGAGGGACTGAATGGTGCCAGAAGAGGAGATAAAGGACACTGAACATACACCACAGCTCATAGTAGTAAGTGCAGCACTCGGTCTCCCCGCAGCAGTAGCCCATCTCACACCGGTATTGCTCATTGTTCACTCCAAAACAGAATTCCTTTCCCTAAACAAACACAGGCATGTTATTCAGTGACATCCTACACAACACAAATGAGAAAAGCTATGCATTATGCACACACAACTGTTTGACATAAGTTCACATTGGCATTTACTGCACAAAATGTGCTACACCTACTTTCACTGGGACTGAAAAGTAAGCGCATTCAATGTTTGGAAAATCTAAATAGGTGTTGCATTGAACTAAGTGACATTTCATGATGATACAACCATGTCATAGTAGAAGCTGCCAAATGACCTCACAAATTAGTTTTAAAATGTTAGCTAATTACCTTTTTAAACTAGGTACTAACGTTACAGAGGTAAGCTAGCTAACCATGTTTGGCCAGTAGTTAACGACGGTAACAGCAAGCTATGCATCACTGCCAACAAATAAATAACAGGAAAAACACAGTTAGCCAGCTAACGTTAACTGGCCATTTAGCATGTTAGCTAGCTATGTTTGTTTACGGGTTTTAGTTAACAGCCAGCTATTGATGTTATTTGTTTTATATACTTCAAATTGTGGCCACTTACTGTATAACAAAATATGTCGCCGTATTGTCTACAAATGTTTGAAAGCGTTAACGTTAGCTAACGATATATTTAGCTGTGGCTAGTTTATCAGCTAGTCTTGAAAGATGTTGAGCTGCAGCTAAATTGGTAGATGGTAAGATTTCGGATAATATCGTATAAGTATTTCAAGCTATAAGCATTGTGTAAATATATCAAGAAACACTCGATTTGGCCAAACTGACTTCTAATAAAGTTGGAGTTGTTAGCGAGCCATGCCCAAGTTCCTTTGTGGGGAAACAAAAAACGCACAATAGAAGGCCTACTTCCAGCTGCGATCCACGGTCTTAGTCGAAAGCGCCTACAGCGCTATGAAAGCAAACTGCAGCTTACCTGTACCAACCAGGTCCCGGTGCAAAGCAGACCTACAATGGATCCCAGCGTTTTCTGTGGCATCTTTCCCCGTTGTTGGCCGAGAACACGACGGGAATCATATAGCAGTTGATCCAGAACTTGTGAAATGAACAGCTAGTTCAAACCGTTACGTACGCGACATAATTTGTCCCTGTCGAACGGCGTTTGAATTCTCAACCAGAAAATAAGTTATATTTTGCACCAGCCACTTGAGGGCGGTGTTGTGGCCATACAACACCAGCTGGAGAAGCATTACTTTTGTGCAACTGGTGCGATTTAAACTAGTACCAGAGATAGAACAATGAGCCAGATGTTTCAATCTGAAGCATCCGGTTGGCGTTTCCACTCACCACCAAATATGGTCATGAAAGGAAGCCCAGTGGCCGGCAGTGAGAGACGATTGAGCGATATGGATTTTGGCCGACATTCTGCTAATTTTCTCATCGATTAAATATTTGATCTCAATAGAGTTTTCTGCTCCCAAGAACTAAAATATGTTACTAACAGAGTGAACTAAGTTTAGTAGACTTTACCATTTGCCAAAGTATTTAAAAACGTAGTTATTGACCACGCGCACTTCACAGAGTAGACGTTCCCCTAACGGAAATATGCAAATAATGCTAGAACGCGCCAATAGGATCTCGCTAGCTCATGTTTGGCTCTGCCACCTCTTTGCTTGTTCTGCCCACTATGATTCATTTGCGCCTATTGAAAACGATAGGCTATGGTCTATCTTGGGTTCTTTATATACACTGCTCAAAAAAAAAAGGGAACACTTAAACAACACAATGTAACTCCAAGTCAATCACACTTCTGTGAAATCAAACTGTCCACTTAGGAAGAAACACTGATTGACAATACATTTCACATGATGTTGTGCAAATGGAATAGACAAAAGGTGGAAATTGTAGGCAATGAGCAAGACACCCCCAATAAAGGAATGGTTCTGCAGGTGGTGACCACAGACCACTTCTCAGTTCCTATGCTTCCTGGCTGATGTTTTGGTCACTTTTGAATGCTGGCGGTGCTTTCACTCTAGTGGTAGCATGAGACGGAGTCTACAACCCACGCAAGTGGCTCAGGTAGTGCAGTTCATCCAGGATGGCACATCAATGCGAGCTGTGGCAAAAAGGTTTGCTGTGTCTGTCAGCGTAGTGTCCAGAGCATGGAGGCGCTACCAGGAGACAGGCCAGTACATCAGGAGACGTGGAGGAGGCCGTAGGAGGGCAACAACCCAGCAGCAGGACCGCTACCTCCGCCTTTGTGCAAGGAGGTGCACTGCCAGAGCCCTGCAAAATGACCTCCAGCAGGCCACAAATGTGCATGTATCAGCATATGGTCTCACAAGGGGTCTGAGGATCTCATCTCGGTACCTAATGGCAGTCAGGCTACCTCTGGCGAGCACATGGAGGGCTGTGCGGCCCCACAAAGAAATGCCACCCCACACCATGACTGACCCACCGCCAAACCGGTCAGCAGAACGTTCTCCACGGCGTCTCCAGACTCTGTCACGTCTGTCACATGTGCTCATGTGCTCAGTGTGAACCTGCTTTCATCTGTGAAGAGCACAGGGCGCCAGTGGCGAATTTGCCAATCTTGGTGTTCTCTGGCAAATGCCAAACGTCCTGCACGGTGCTGGGCTGTAAGCACAACCCCCACCTGTGGACGTCGGGCCCTCATACCACCCTCATGGAGTCTGTTTCTGACCGTTTGAGCAGACACATGCACATTTGTGGCCTGCTGGAGGTCATTTTGCAGGGCTCTGGCAGTGCACCTCCTGGCACAAAGGCGGAGGTAGCGGTCCTGCTGCTGGGTTGTTGCCCTCCTACGGCCTCCTCCACGTCTCCTGATGTACTGGCCTGTCTCCTGGTAGCGCCTCCATGCTCTGGACACTACGCTGACAGACACAGCAAACCTTCTTGCCACAGCTCGCATTGATGTGCCATCCTGGATGAACTGCACTACCTGAGCCACTTGTGTGGGTTGTAGACTCCGTCTCATGCTACCACTAGAGTGAGAGCACCGCCAGCATTCAAAAGTGACCAAAACATCAGCCAGGAAGCATAGGAACTGAGAAGTTGTCTGTGGTCACCACCTGCAGAATCACTCCTTTTTTTGGGGTGCCTTGCTAATTGCCTATAATTTCCACCTTTTGTCTATTCCATTTGCACAACAGCATGTGAAATGTATTGTCAATCAGTGTTGCTTCCTAATTGGACAGTTTGATTTCACAGAAGTGTGATTGACTTGGAGTTACATTGTGTTGTTTAAGTGTTCCCTTTATTTTTTTGAGCAGTGTATATATAAAAAAAATTGCTAGTGCTGTAGTAAAGTTCATGATTTTCAGACAAGCAAAATAATAGGTATTAGTAAATACTTACTATGTAAAAAATACCAAATTATAGCTAAGAGCACTTTACCTCAATGATGTCACCATTGCCTTTGATTCTAAGCAATGTTGTGCTGCTATTTTTATTGACTTGGCCAAAGCTTTTGATACTGTAGACCATTCCATTCTTGTTGGCCGGCTAAGGAGTATTGGTGTCTCTGAGGGGTCTTTGGCCTGGCTGGCTAACTACCTCTCTCAAAGAGTCAGAACATCTGCTGTCTCTGCCACTGCCTTTCACCAAGGGAGTTCCCGAAGGCTCGATCCTAGGCCCCACACGCTTCTCAATTTATATCAACAACATAGCTCAGGCAATAGGAAGCTCTCTCATCCATTTATATGAAGATGATACAGTCTTATACTCAGCTGGCCCCTCCCCGGATTTTGAGTTATATGCTCTAAAACAAAGCTTTCTTAGTGTCCAACAAGCTTTCTCTACCCGTAACCTTGTTCTGAACACCTCCAAAAAAAGGTCACGTGGTTTGGTAAGAAGAATGCCCCTCTCCCCACAGGTGTGATTACAATCTCTGAGGGTTTAGACCTTGAGGTAGTGACCTCACACAAGTATTTGGGAGTATGGCTAGACAGTACACTGTCCTTCACTCAGCACATATCAAAGCTGTAGGTAAAAGTTACATCTAGACTGAGTTTCCTCTATCATTATCGCACCTCTTTCACCCCAGGTGCCAAACTAACCATGATTCAGATGACCATCCTTCTCATGCTAGATTACGGAGAAATAATTTATAGATCGGCAGGTAAGGGTGCTCTCGAGCGGCTAGATGTTCTTTACCATTCGGCCATCAGATTTGCCACCAATACTCCTTATAGGACACATCACTGCACTCTAAACTCCTCTGTAAACTGGTTATCTCTGTATACCCATTGCAAGACCCACTAGTTTACATTTATTTATAAAACCCTCTTAGGCCTCACTCCCCCCTATCTGAGATATCTACTGCAGCTCTCATCCTCCACATACAACACCCGTTCTGCCAGTCACATTTTGTTAAAGGTCCCCAAAGCACACACATCCCTGGGTCGCTCCTCTTTTCAGTTCGAGGCAGCTAGCGACTGGAACGAGTTGCAACAAACACTCAAACTGGATAGTTTTATCTCATTCTCTTCATTCAAAGACTCAATCATGGACACTCTTACTGACAGTTGTTGCTGCTTGTGTGATGTATTATTATCTCTACCTTCTTGCCCTTTGTGCTGTTGTCTGTGCCCAATAATGTTTGTACCGTTTTGTGCTGCTACCATGTTGTGTTGCTACCATGTTGTGTTGCTACCATGCTGTGTTGCCATGTGTTGCTGCCTTGCTATGTTGTTGTCTTAGGTCTCTCTTTATGTAGTGTTGTGTTGTCTCTCTTGTCGTGATGTGTGTTTTGTACTATATTTATATTTAATTTTTAAGTTTTAATCCCAGCCCCTGTCCCCGCAGAAGGCCTTTTGCCTTTTGGTAGGCCGTCATTGTAAATCGGAATTTGTTCTTAAATGGCTTTCCTAGTTAAATAAAGGTTAAATAAATAAAATATATTGGGGGGGGGGGGGGCGCTGTTTGAAGCCAAGGATGTAGAACGCATTTCCCTATCTCTCCTGAGTTAGTAACCAAATGTATATATTTAACCTTGCGAAATTGTATATATTTCTCTTTGGCCAGGCATCTGAAGAGACGTCGAAACAATTCAGATCAAGTTTGAGAAATGTAAGTTTGTAATGTCGTCTACCCGGCCAAAAACGGAGTCTGCAAGAGCAGGCCGCAGCAAGCCCGCGCCCTCTCCTGATTCACCCCCGCCACCGGATGGTGCTAATGCCGGCCCCACGGAAACACTGACTGTGAAGATGCTACAATCCGTGAGAGGCACCCTCAAAACCGCTATTTTCTGCAAATTTGACTCTCTCTCTACCAATCTCAGGTCAGAGATATCAATGGTCAAAGTCGAGCTTAAAAAATCAATTGAGAGTATACAGAATAAGCTCGACGCACACGGAGTGGCCTTATCGGAGTTGGAGCGAGGTGCTACAGACCACAGCACCCGCATTAGCGAGCTAGAGGCTAACGTTGGCTCATTAACAGCTAAGGTGGCATACCTCAACAATAGATGCGAAGATATGGAAAGTAGAATGCGGAGGAACAACATTAGTCTACTGTGAATACTGGAGGGAGTGGAGGGCCCAAGACCGACGGAGTTCATGGCCCAGCTGCTTCAGGAGCTGCTCGGTCTGAAGGACAAGCCACTGTTAGACCGGGCCCACCGCACTCTGCGTAGCCAACCCCGGGATGGAGAACCTCCGCGACCATTTGTCATCAGGGTGCATTTCTTTCCCGTCCGCAATGACATACTGAGGAGATCAGGAGAAGCATCCCCTCTCCTCTATAATGGTAAAAGAGTCACGATATTTGTGGACTACACCACAGCTGTGGCTAAGAAGCGGGCTAGCTTTGGAGCTGTGAAGCGCCTGCTACGCGCCTGCCCGAGCGTGAAGTTCGGCCTCATCTACCCTGCGGTTCTGAGACTGACTTTACCGGACGGCTCCACGCACAGATTCGAGAACCCGGCTTTATCGGCAGATTTCATCAACAAGAACGTGAAAGCGGCTGTTGTACTGCATGGTGTGGAACAAATGGTTGGTTAGCTGGTCTTCTTAGCAGGCTAGTTAGCAGGCCGAATGGCTGGCTAGCGAAGCCAACTTTGCTGGGTTCATCGACATTTGAATGTCATTCTCTTTTTTTATTTTTTCATTTCCAAACCAGGTTGTAATGCCAATATGCTAATATCCGTCTGTTTTCATGGTTCAGACGTAGTTTTACCACCGGTATTGCTGTTAAAACTCTCTTAACCGAGGTTAGTTTTCCTTAGACTCTGCTGGGGACCAATCTATGTATGTTTGGCTTACTCTAGTTAAATGGTCACAAATCTCAGGTAGCACAGAGTAAGAGTTATCACGCTTTGCTCTAAACTGTTTTTGTATTCAGGGTTTTGCTTGCATCTCAGTTGGGGAGATGCTTTGGCAAGGGAGGTTGTGAGGGAAGGAGTTTTTCCCTCTTTATTTGTATATAGTTTTTATATGTTTTTTGTGCCTTGTCACTTGTCTTTGTTATTTAAATTTGCGCTTTTAGGTTCAACTAAGATCTTCAGTTTACATTGTACCTTGTCCTTTACACGTCCTCTCTCTCTCTTAAGACATGACTCAGCCTAGTGTAGCCCATCCAGCTGGAGGGAATGGCTTTAATTTTCTTACTTGGAACCGCAGGGGCATAAATAACCCAGTTAAACGTAGTAAGGTGCCACACCACCTTCATCAATTGAAAGCTCACATCATCTTTCTCCAAGAAACTCATCTGAAGGTATCACAACACTCAAGTCTTAGGTGCAGATGGGTGGGTCAGGTGTTCCATTCCTCATTTCAGAGTAATACAAGAGGGGTGGCTATTTTACTTCACAGATCGGTACCTTTTACATGTTCTAATGTGATCGCAGATCCCCATTGTGGATACATAATTTTCAGTGGTAGGCTGCTCAATACAAAGGTACTTCTTGTTAATATTTATGCTCCTAATTAGGGGAATGGTGATTTTTTTCAAATCGGTTTTCTCTACACTCCCAGATATGTCTTCCCGCATGTTGATCTTAGGTGGTGACTTTAACTGTTGGTTAGACCCACATTTGGATCGATCCTCCACTAAACCTACTGCCTTATCAACCTCAGCTAGAGTTGTCCGAACTGTTACGGAGTCTAGTTGATAGGTAATCGACTAGCTGGACTGTTCCTCGGACTCCGCGTGTAGGGATTTGTACAATGAGTGAACAAGGCTATTGAACTTGACATTGGTGTCTGTCTTTATTCCTTTATCCAACATATCATACTGAAACATAGTATCAGAAGTGGCTCGAAAACCACACGTTTGTTATTTTTGTAGCGAAGTACAGTATATGCGCGGTTACGTTCCATATGCGAACATACGCCGTTTCCTACTTCTAGTCACAACACTGATCAACACGTTGTTAGCTGGCTGGCTAGCATCACTACCTACCTCGATGACTGAAGGCAAAGAAATATCCTATTCCATCGCTATGGCAGCGAACATTCCGCCACCAAATCCCATGGTTCTCAAAGGGGACTGGAATACTAATTGGGACAACTTCAGGGATGAATTTGAGGACTATGCGCTGGCGACCGGTCTACATGAGAAACCCAACGAGGTATAAGCGGCAACTCAGGAGTTTAATGGGCAGCGAATGCATATCTACCTGCACAATCTCACCCTCACAGCACGACAACAGTGTGATGCAAATGCTATATTAGATGCATTGGAGAATTACTTCAAACCCGCCAGAAACGTCATTTACGAGCGGTTTGTTTCGGAAGCTGCAAACAGGAAGAGGGTGAGTCAGTACACAACTTTGTAACCCGTTTGAGAGAAAATCTGCCACTTGTGAATACGGGGGATTGAAAGATGAATTGATTCGTGACAAAATAGTACTGGGAATTGCAAATGAGGATATGTGCCGGCGTCTACGGAGAGAGAGAGGCTTAACATTAGTAACTGCCATTGAAATGTGCCGCACTGCTGAAGTCACTGACATGAGAATGAGACCAATGGAAATCGAAACTCCACACTCCGACGTTGATACTGTTCACGCTGTTGCTAGGCAGACATTTAGACAAAACCAATCGAGGCAGAGTAATTCAACACTAACGGTGAACACAGAGAGCCCCGTAGCATGTAAATACTGTGGGAATACATACACACGTGGCAAAGAGCACTGCCCTGCCTACGGAAAACCATGCAGAGCTTGTGGAACTAATGATCACTTTGCAAAAGTGTGTCTCAAAAGCAAAAGAAGGGTGAGTGAGGGCAAGATTCACTGTGTTGATGATGTCACTCAATGTTCAGAGCTGAACAGTGAAAGTGACATTTACATGCATGAATCCATTGGGGCTGTACACTCAAGAGGGAAGAAATGGTTTGTGACACTACGATTACACAATAAGCAACAACAATGTCAACTGGATTCCGGTGCTACATGCAACGTAATGAGCTACAAAGACAAAATCAATCTGGCACCTGACACACATCTATTGCCCAGCGAAACTAGACTTAAATTGTACTCAGGAGAGCTAATGAGCTCTATGGGCACCTTTGAGACCGAATGTGTTATTCGGGGACGCAAACACAAGCTGGAGTTTGAGATTGTGAAAACCAGTCAACATCCTCTCCCCTCAGGCTCTACATGCGAACGCCTGGGACTGATGCAGTTCACTGTACCAAATGACCTGCACATTGTGGAGCATGTCCAGCATGGACCCCTGTCCAAAGAACAACTACTCAGCAGATATGACGATGTATTCAACATGCCCGTTGAATCAGTGCCCGGGGAGGTACACTTTGAAGTGGATGAGAGCATCACTCCAGTCCAGTGTGCTGCTCGCAATGTGCCCATTGCAATGAAAGTGGCTGTGAAGGCCCAGCTGGACAAGTATGAGGCCGATGACCACATGACATCTGTGACTGAACCAACTGACTGGATCAGCAATATGGTCATAGTGAAAAAAACAGAGAAGCTGAGGTCTGCATCGACCCAAAGCATCTGAACCAAGCACTGAAACGATCCCACTACATCATGCCGACACCAGAGGATGTCCTCTGCAAGCTTCCCAAGGCCAGGATTTTCACCTTGGTGGATGCCCAAGATGCATTCCTTCAATGCAAGCTGGACGAAGAAAGCAGCTTCATGACTACCTTCTGGACCCCCTGGAGTCGGAAACGCTGGCTCAAGCTCCCGTTTGGTGTCTCAGGGGCGCCTGAGGTATACCAACGCAAGCAGCACGAGTTACTGGCTGGGCTCAAGGGCATTGAACCCATCGCCAATGATGTCCTGATTGTAGGCTGTGGTGACACAGACGAAGAAGCAGAACACGACCACAATGTGAAGCTCCTGGCACTGATGGAGCGCTGCCGATCAGTTAAGCTTCGTCTTGGCCTGAAGAAGCTGCAGTTCAAGGTGAAAGACGTCCACTTCCATGGCCACATTCTCTCGGCAAAAGGTCTGGAGCCGGACCCAGACAAGGTCAGAGCGATCCTCAACATGCCAAACCCGTCTGATGCAAAAGGAGTACAGCGTCTCATCGGCTTTGCAAACTATCTTGCAAAGTTCTTGCCACACCTATCAGCAAGCTGTGAGCCTCTGCGCCGTTTGCTGGACAAAGGCACACCATGGCACTGGTTACCCAAGCACGAGGCCGCAGTGCAGGAGATGAAATATCTGGCTTCATCCATGCCAGTGTTGCACTACTACGACGTCCCGAAGCCTGTCACAATCCAGTGCGACTCCAGCCAAAGGGGACTTGGATGCTGCCTTATGCAGGAAGGCCAGCCCGTTGCGTTTGCCTCGAGAGCGCTCACCCCTACCGAACAAAACTATGCACAAATTGAGAAAGAGTGCCTCAGCATCGTCTTCTCCTGCCAGTGCCTCCATCACTACTTATATGGTCGAGAGATGGTCACCTCTGAAACTGACCACAAACCACTCATTGACATATTCAGTAAACCTCTCCTTAACACGCCCAAGAGGCTTCAAAGCATGCTCCTGACTCTGCAAAACTACAGTCTGAAGGTCATTTACAAGCCAGGACCAGAGATGTACATCAGCGACACACTGAGCAGGGCAACAGCACAATGTACAAGCAGAGGCACTGTCTATCAGCGGCATGCCATCTGTTCGCTACAGCAGGAACAACAAGATGTTCAACAGATCAATCAGGCAGACTACTTAAACGTCACAGATCACCAACTAGCCCAGATCAGGCAACACACTGACAAGGACGAACACCTACAGTCACTGAAGTTCATGGCTCTCGCAGGTTGGCCATACCTGAAAGAGGAGACACCTTTCACAGTGAGAGAATACTGGACCTTTCGAGATCAGCGTGCAAAATGGCGTCTTGTTCAGAGGTCAGAAGGTCATTATTCCCAAATCACTACGTCCAGAGATGCGTACCTGCATACACTTCAGTCACGTTGGAGGTGACGCATGCTACCGCCAGGCTCGTAAAACATTATACTGGCCAAACATGCAAGCAGAAATTAAAGACTTTGTCAGCATGTGCAACGAGTACGCTCATGAACAGCAAAAGGAAACCATGATGTCACACGAACTGCCCACAAGGGTCTGGCAAATCGTCAGCATGGACTTATTCAGCCACAGACAAAAGGACTATCTTCTCATTGTTGATCACTACTCTGACTTTTGGGAAATTGAACTGCTCCCTGACTTGTCTGCAGAGACGGTCATAAAGGCACAGTTTGCAAGGCAAGGTCAGCCTGACAAGGTAATCACGGACAATGGCCCACAATTCACTGCACAGTTCAAACATTTCGCCTCAGAATGGGAGTTTGACCACGTGACCTCCTCTCCAAGACACCCAAAAGCAAATGGCAAGGCAGAATCAGCTGTCAAGATTGCAAAAAACTTGTTAAGCAAGGCCTTGCGTGACAGCAACGACCCATGGAAAGCGATCTTACAGTGGAGGAACACACCCACCGCAAACATGGACAGCAGCCCAGCACAACGCCTTCTGTCCAGACGTCTGAAGACTACCATACCATCCCCGTAGCTAACAAGCTACTTGAGCCCTGCGTCAGCGTCACGGACAAACTGCGTCACAGAAAGCATCTCACTAAGTGCTTCTACGACCGGACTGCTCGAGACCTACCAGTTGCAGGTGGGTGAAATGATAAGGATGAAACCGCTGCCTGGAGACCACACAGGATTTTGGAGGCTGGGCACGTGCCTACAGAGAGTTGCACAACGTTCTTACCTGGTGGATGTTGGTGGCGGATGTTGATAGGTAATCGACTAGCCGGACTGTTCCTCGGACTCTGCGTGTGGGGATTTGTACAGTGCATGAACAAGGCTATTGAACTTGACATTGGTGTCTGTCTTTATTCCTTTATCCAACATATCATACTGAAACACAAACCTTTATGTCTGAATTTACAGTCTCACATCCATGGAGAATGTTTAATCCAGCTGGAAAAGCATACTCTTTTTCCTCATCGGTTCACCACACTTTTACGCGCATAGACTACTTCCTTGTAGATGACATGCTCCTCCATTCCATATCGTCATGTTCATATAATCCAATTGTTGTATCTGACCACGCCCTTGTTGCTATGGAAGTAGCCTTTCAAAATGTTGACAATCTGCGACCTACTCAACTGCTCAGTAATGAACACTTTGTCAATTTTGTTTTGAGTCAAATCAACTTTTTCATGATTACAAATAGAACCCCAAACATCTCTGCATCTACTCTCTGGGAAACTTTGAAAGCTTATATGAGAGGTGAAATTATTTCCTACACCGCACATGAGAACAAACTGAAAAGGGATAGGCTATCTATGTTAACACGCTGTATTGCCCAATTAGATGGCATTTATGCCGTTTCACCATCCCCGGAGATTTATAAGGAACGTTTAGCTATGCAAGCAGAATATGACACATTATCAACAGACCAGGTTACTGAACTGCTTGTCAAGTCTAGGAGCACTTACTATGATCAAGGAGATAAAGCCAGTAAATTATTAGCTCACAAGTTACGTCAACTATCCTCATCATTTCAGATTCCTAAAATTCGTACATCGTCTGGGATATCATTAGACCCTAGGGGGATCAATGATGAGTTCAAGAGATTTTACCAGTCTCTATATACTTCTGAAAGTAAAGCGGATACATTGGAATTGGATGATTTCTTCCACTCACTTGCTGTGCCTTCGGTCAGCCGGGATTTGGTAAAAAAATTAGAGCAGCCAATCACTGTTGAAGAATTGTCTAATGCTGTCAAATCCCTTCAATCTGGGAGAAGCTCAGGGCCTGACGGCTACTCGGCACAGTTTTATAAAAAGTTTATCTCCAAAATATCCCCATTTCTAATTGAAATGTACAATGAAGCATTTGTAAATGGTGTTTTCCCACAGACTCTCACTCAGGCAACCATTTGTCTTATTCTTTAAAAAAACAAAGACCCTCTTGACTGTGTATCATACCATCCAATTAGCCTGCTAAATGTTGACTAAAATTCTAGCCAAACTTCTGGAAACAGTCCTCCCATCAATTATCTCTCTGGATCAAACAGGTTTTTATTAAAAATAGACACTCATTCTTCAATCTTCGACGATTATTTAATATTATATATAATCCTTCTGTCATTATTATTACCTCTGAAGCCATTATATCCCTGGATGCGGAGAAAGGGTTTGATCGGGTGGAATGGAAATACCTTTTTTACACTCTAAATAAATTCGCTTTTGTCTCCAAGTTCATGACTTGGATAAGACTTCTGTACTCATTCCCTCAAGCCTCTGTCAGGACTAATAACACTCAATCAGATTGCTTCCCTTTGCAACAATCGACATGCCAGGGTTGCCCTTTAAGTCCCTTACTGTTTGCCCTCGCCATAGAACCACTTGCAATAGCACTTCGCTCCAACCCCCTCATCAAAGGTATAGTCAGATATGGACACGAACAGGATCGAACAGTTCACGAAGGGTGTGAACCCTATTTGTGTACGATGTAATCAGTCTCCTGCTAATCATGTACACATGTTTTGGTGTTGCCCATCTCTTGTTGGTTTCTGGAAAGACATCTTTAACATACTCTCAGAATTAAGCGGCACACAGATCGAGCCAGACCCTTTTATTGCACTATTTGGGGTTTCCTTGCCCACAATACAATTGACCAAAATTAATAAGAATGTAATTGCCTTTGTCACTTTGTTAGCGAGACGATTAATTTTACTTAGATTGTCACGACTTCAACCGAGGCAGGCTCTCCTTCCCGTTCGGGTGGCGTTCGGCGGTCGTCGTCACCGGCCTACTAGCTGCCACTGACTCTTTTTCCTCCCCCTCCTTATGTGTTTATTTGTATCACCTGGTTTGGGGTAATTGGCAATTAGTGTGGCTTTATTAGCCAGCCAGATTGTATGCTTCCTTGTGCGGGATTGTTCGTCTGTTGCTGTGGATTTCGGGAGTGGGTTTTGTATTGTGTACTGGGTTTGTCTCCCGTGTTAGCAGACAGGTGTTTATGACACCCAGTAAGTCCGTGTTGGACATTTTGGTTTGCCGGTTAGGCATTAAATATCACCGCATTGAAGCTCTGCTGTTCCTGCGTCTGATTTCACACCCCACCGACACCCAGGTCGTTACATAGATGGAAATCCTCTGCAGCCCCTTCTCATGCTCTTTGGATTAAATCCGTTTTGAATTGCATAAAGTTGGAAAATATTGAACACACACTCAGTGGGTCTGTAAACAAATTCTATGCAATGTGGGCTCCCTTCTTTTCTTTTGTTAAATGACTACATTTCCCTGCAGTTCCAGAGTGATGTATATTTATATATTGGTGATGTAAGAGGCCTGGTATGTGCATACACGACATCTCGGATGTTAAGGACGGTATTATCTGTTCTAGTTGACCTATAACTGTATCAAAATATATATTTATCCTTTTTATTATTTTTTTATTATTGTTTCTTTTGTATTTTATTTATTTATTTATTGTATTTTCTATGTCTGTCTCTCTATGTTTTGCTATAGTGTTGTCTTTGATGTGTTGTTTTATATTACTACCAAATAACTTACAAGTGCAATTATTTTCTAAATGCTGGTATTGAAAATTCAATAAACAAAGTATAAAAAAATGTAATAGAAATTAAATTAAATAAAAAAATAGGCGGTGCAACAAATGACAGATTATACAAATACTTTTTTTTATATATCCACTACCGTCCAAAAGTTTGGGGTCGCTTAGAAATGTCCTTGTTTTTGAAAGAAAAGCAAAAATGTTTGTCCATTAAAATAACATCAAATTGATCAGAAATACAATGTAGACATTGTTAGTGTTGTAAATTACTATTGTAGCTGGAAACAGCTGATTTTTATGGAATATCTACATAGGCATGCAGAGGCCCATTATCAGCAACCATCACTCCTGTGTTCCAATGGGCATGTTGTGTTAGCTAATCCAAGTTTATAATTTTAAAAGGCTAATTGATCATTAGAAAACCCTTTTGCAATTATGTTAGCACAGCTAAAAACTGTTGTTCTGATTAAAGAAGCAATAAAACTGGCCTTCTTTAGACTAGTTGAGTATCTGGAGCATCAGCATTTGTGGGTTCGATTACAGGCTCAGAATTTCTAGAAACAAAGCCCTTTCTTCTGAAACTTGTCAGTCTATTCTTGTTCTGAGAAAGGAAGGCTATTCCATGCAAGAAATTGACAAGAAACTGAAGATCTTGTACAACGCTGTGTACTACTCCCTTCACAGAACAGCGCAAACTGGCTCTAACCAGAATATAAACAGGAGTGGGAGGCCCCGCTGCACAACTGAGCAAGAGGACAAGTACATTAGAGTGTTCAGTTTGAGAAACAGACGCCTCACAAGTTCTTAACTGGCAGCTTCATTAAATAGTACCCGCAAAACACCAGTCTCAACGTCAACAGTGAAGAGGCAACTCCGGGGATGCTGGCCTTCTAGGCAGAGTTGCAAAGAAAAAGCCATATCTCAGACTGGCCAATAAAAATAAAAGATTATAATGGGCAAAAGAACACAGACACTGGACAGAGGAACTCTGCCTAGAAGGCCAGCATCCCGGAGTCGGCTCTTCACTGTTGACATTGAGGCTCGGCCATGGGTTTCCATGGGCGAGCAGCTGCACACAAGCCTAAGATCACCATGCACAATACCAAAGTCAGCTGGAGTGGTGTAAAGCTCCCCGCCATTGGACTCTGGATTAGTGGAAACACGTTCTCTGGAGTGATGAATCATGCTTCACCATCTGGCAGTCTGACTTATGATCTACAGTGGGGCAAAAAAGTATTTAGTCAGCCACCAATTGTGCAAGTTCTCCCACTTAAAAAGATGAGAGAGGCCTGTAATTTTCATCATAGGTACACTTCAACTATGACAGACAAAATGAGAAAAAAAAATCCAGAAAATCACATTGTAGGATTTTTAATGAATTTATTTGCAAATTATGGTGGAAAATAAGTATTTGGTCACCTACAAACAAGCAAGATTTCTGGCTCTCACAGACCTGTTACTTCTACTTTAAGAGGCTCCTCTGTCCTCCACTCGTTACCTGTATTCATGGCACCTGTTTGAACTTGTTATCAGTATAAAAGACACCTGTCCACAACCTCAAACAGTCACACTCCAAACTCCACTATGGCCAAGACCAAAGAGCTGTCAAAGGACACCAGAAACAAAATTGTAGACCTGCATCAGGCCGGGAAGACTGAATCTGCAATAGGTAAGCAGCTTGGTTTGAAGAAATCAACTGTGGGGGCAATTTTTAGGAAATGGAAGACATACAAGACCACTGATAATCTCCCTCGATCTGGGGCTCCACGCAAGATCTCACTCCGTGGGGTCAAAATGATCACAAGAACGGTGAGCAAAAATCCCAGAACCACACGGGGGGACCTAGTGAATGACCTGCAGAGAGCTGGGACCAAAGTAACAAAGCCTACCATCAGTAACACACTACGCCGCCAGGGACTCAAATCCTGCAGTGCGAGACGTGTCCCTCTGCTTAAGCCAGTATATTTCCAGGCCCGTCTGAAGTTTGCTAGAGAGCATTTGGATGATCCAGAAGAAGATTGGGAGAAGGTCATATGGTCAGATGAAACCAAAATATAACTTTTTGGTAAAAACTCAACTCGTTGTGTTTGGAGGACAAAGAATGCTGAGTTGCATCCAAAGAACACCATACCTACTGTAAAGCATGGGGGTGGAAACATCATGCTTTGGGGCTGTTTTTCTGCAAAGGGACCAGGACGACTGATCCGTGTAAAGGACAGAATGAATGGGGCCATGTATCGTGAGATTTTGAGTGAAAACCTCCTTCCATCAGCAAGGGCATTGAAGATGAAACGTGGCTGGGTCTTTCAGCATGACAATGATCCCAAACACACCGCCCGGGCAACAAAGGAGTGGCTTCGTAAGAAGCATTTCAAGGTCCTGGAGTGGCCTAGCCAGTCTCCAGATCTCAACCCCATAGAAAATCTTTGGAGGGAGTTAAAAGTCCGTGTTGCCCAGCAACAGCCCCAAAACATCACTGCTCTAGAGGAGATCTGCATGGGGGAATGGGCCAAAATACCACAACAGTGTGTGAAAACCTTGTGAAGACTTACAGAAAACGTTTGACCTCTGTCATTGCCAACAAAGGGTATATAACGAAGTATTGAGATAAACTTTTGTTATTGACCAAATACTTATTTTCCACCATAATTTGCAAATAAATTCATTAAAAATCCTACAATGTGATTTTCTGGATTTTTTTTCTCATTTTGTCTGTCATAGTTGAAGTGTACCTATGATGAAAATTACAGGCCTCTCTCATCTTTTTAAGTGGGAGAACTTGCACAATTGGTGGCTGACTAAATACTTTTTTGCCCCACTGTATGTTTGACGCATGCCAGGAGAACGCTACATGCCCCAATGCATAGTGCCAACTGTAAAGTTTGGTGGAGGAGAAATAATGTTCTGGGGCAGTTTTTCATGGTTTGGGCCAGTCCCCATTTATATAAAAAAAAATGTAACCTTTATTTAACTAGGCAAGTCAGTGAAGAACAAATTCTTATTTACAATGACGGCCTACCAAAAGGCAAAAGGCCTACTGCGGGGACGGGGCTGGGATTAAATGTTTATCAAATATAAATATAGGACAAAACACACATCAAGACAAGAGAGACAACACAACACTACATAAAGAGAGACCTAAGACAACAACATAGCAAGGCAGCAACACATAACAACAACATGGTAGCAACACAACATGGTAGGAGCACAACATGGTAGCAGCACAAAACATGGTACAAACATTATTGCGCACAGACAACAGCAAAAAGGGCAAGGTAGAGACAACAATACATCAAGCAAAGCAGCCACAACTGTCAGTAAGAGTGTCCATGATTGAGTCTTTGGATGAATAAAAGTGAGATAAAACTGTTCAGTTTGAGTGTTTGTTGCAGCTCGTTCCAATCGCTAGCTGGACGAGTGACCCAGGGATGTGTGTACTTTGGGGACCTTTAACAGAATGTGACTGGCAGAACGGGTGTTGTATGTGGAGGATGAGTGCTGCAGTAGATATCTCAGATAGGGGGAGTGAGGCTTAATTTTTTTTACAACTTTTTTTATTTAACCTTTATTTAACTAGGCAAGTCAGCGAAGAACAAATTCTTATTTACAATGACTGCCTACTAAAAGGCAAAAGGCCTCCTGCAGGGACGTGGGCTGGGATTAAACATTTATAAAATATAAATATAGGACAAAACACACATCATGACAAGAGAGACAGTACAACACTACATAAGGAGAGACCTAAGACAACAACATAGCAAGGAAAAATAGGACTACTTAATGTTAGATCCCTCACTTCCAAGGCAGTTATAGTCAATGAACTAACCAATGATCATAATCTTGATGTGATTGGTCTGACTGAAACATCAAATCAAATCAAATGTATTTGTAAAGCCCTTCTTACATCAGCTGATGTCACAAAGGGCTGTACAGAAACCCAGCCTAAAACCCCAAACTGCAAGCAATGCAGGTGTAGAAGCACGGTGGCTAGGAAAAACTCCCTAGAAAGGCTAGAACCTAGGAAGAAACCTCGAGAGAAATCAGGCTATGAGGGGTGGCCAGTCTTCATCTGGCTGTGCCGGGTGGAGATTATGACAGAACATGGCCAAGATGTTCAAACGTTCATAGATGACCAGCAGGGTCAAATAATAATAATCACAGTGGTTGTCGAGGGTGCAACAGGTCAGCACATAAGGAGTAAATGTCAGTTGGCTTTTCATAGCCGATCATTCAGAGTTAGAGACAGCAGGTGCGGTAGAGAGATAGTCGAAAACAGCAGGTCCGGGACAAGGTAGCACATCCGGTGAACAGGTCAGGGTTCCATAGCTGCAGGCAGAACAGTTGAAACTGAAGCGGCAGCACGACCAGGTGGATTGGGGACAGCAAGAAGTCATCAGGCCAGGTAGTCCTGAGGCATGGTTCTAGGGCTCAGGTCCTCCGAGAGAAGAGAGAAAAGAGTGAAAGAGAGAGAGAATTAGAGAGAGCATACTTAAATTAATGCAGGACACCGGATAAGACAGGAGAAATACTCCAGTTATCCCTAAGTAAGTGTGACGCTGTCACGCCCTGACCTTAGAGTTCCTTATTATTTTCTATGTTTGGTTAGGTCAGGGTGTGACTCGGGTGGGGATATCTATGTTTTCTATTTCTTTAGCCGTGTGTGTTTCCCAAGCAGAGGCAGCTGTCTATCGTTGTCTCTGATTGGGGATCATACATAAGTTGTCATTTTCCTTTTGGGTTTTGTGGGATCTTGTTTTGTTTTTCGTATCTGTACCTGAAAGAACTGTTCGCTTTCGTTTTCACTTTGGTTATTTTGCTTGACTGGTTTTTGAAAATAAAAATCATGAACACTTTCCACGCTGCGCCTTGGTCCACTCTTCCTTCTACCAACGAGAGCCGTAACAGAAGATCCCACCACCAACGGACCAAGCAGCGTGCCCCGCTGTGGAGGACATCATGGACATGGGAGGAGGTAATGGCAGGGCATGAGAGCCTGCCGTGGAAACAGGCGGAAGCAGCGAAGGAGTAACGGCGGCGATACCAGGAGTCACGGCAAGGACGGAAGCAAGATAGGTTAAAAAATAATAATTGGGAGGGGCACACGGGTTGGTGAGCGGAACGAACGGAACTAAGCGGTGAACAAGAACCAACTCCCTCTAAATACAATGAGGAGTTGGTCACGGTTCAAGTGCCACGTTTTCCGGCTCTGCGCACCGTGCCTTCAGTGCACATCCACTGCCCGGTGCGCTCTGTGCAAACTCCCCGCAGTTGCCGTGCTAGAGTGGGCACTCAGCCAGGACGGATTGTGCCGGCTCGGCGCTCCTGGTCTCCGGTGCGTCTCTTTGGCCCAGGATATCCTGCGCCAGCTCTACGCACAGTATCCCCAGTTCGCCAGCACAGCCCAGTGCGGCCTGTGCCAGGTCCCTGCACTTGCCGTGCTACAGGGGGTATTCAGCCAGGACGCGTTGTGCCAGCTCCACGCTCCAGACCTCCAGTGGTCCACTCTTCCTTCTACCAACGAGAGCCATTACAGATGCAGCTAACGTTAAATAAAGGTTCAATAAAAAAAATACAAAAACGTTATCTAGGTAGCGCAGTACTTGACTGGTAACGTTAGCCAACTACAGCTTATTGCACCTGCCAATAAGGTTTGTACCTGGCAGAATATGTTTGTTGCCATTCAAGCAAATCACTCATTACTGTGTTGTAACTGTCAGATCAAATCATATCAGTCGTGCTACTGTGGTGCATAGGCTTGCTATAGCTAGCTAAGAACAATGTTTCAAATGTTATGGACACAGTTTTTTACCTTGTGATTGGCAATCAGCTATCTAAACCAATGAGTACTGCTTAATCTGATTCATGCAATAATAAGGTAACCTAAACCAACAGAGAGTCACCTGTGGTCTCTCAATTTACTTAGCTAGTCCTAATAATTGTTACCTGCTCAGGTATCTAAGCTAAATACATTTTGGTATTAGCTATGTCACAAGGATGTGGCTAGATAATCTGCTGTCTGTTGGCTGGCTCAAAGTACAGTGAAATCAGTGTATATGTCACGTTCTGACCATAGTTCTTGTGTGTTTTGCTTGTTTTAGTGTTGGTCAGGACGTGAGCTGGGTGGGCATTCTATGTTGTGTGTCTAGTTTGTCTGTTTCTATGTTTGGCCTAATATGGTTCTCAATCAGAGGCAGGTGTTTTGTGTTGTCTCTGATTGGGAATCATATATAGGTGGCTTGTTTTGTGTTGGGGTTTGTGGGTGGGTGTTTCCTGTCTCTGTGTTTTCTCTGCACCAGCTAGGACTGTATCGGTTTGCCACATTTTGTTATTTTGTAATTGTTAAGTGTTCACTGTTTATCAGTATTAAATATGTTGAGCACCAACTACGCTGCGTCTTGGTCCGATCCCTGTTACACCCTCTCTTCTCGTGAAGAGAAGGAAGGCTGCCGTTACAGAACCACCCACCAAACTCGGACCAAGCAGCGTAGAAACGGGCAGCAGCGGCAGCAGCAGCACCAGCGGTACCAGGAGGAATGGACTTGGGAAGACGTGTTGGACGGAAAGGGTTGCTACACATGGGAGGAGATCCTGGCTGGTAAGGATCGCCTTCCATGGGAACAGGTGGAGGCAGCTAGGAGAGCGGAAGCAGCTGCGAAGGGGAACCGGTGTTATGAGGGAACACGGCTGGCCAGGAAGCCCGAGAAGAAACCCCAAAAATGTCTTGGGGAGGGGGCTAAAGGGGAGTGTGGCGAAGTCAGGTAGGAGACCTGCGCCAACTTCCCGGGTTTGCCGTGGAGAGCGAGAGTACGGGCAGACACCGTGTTGTGCGGAAAGGTGCACGGTGTCTCCTGTACGTGTGTATAGCCCGGTGCGGTACATCCCAACTCCACGTATCGGCCGAGCTAGAGTGGGCATCGAGCTAGGTGTCATGAAGCCGGCTCAACATATCTGGTCTCCAGTACGTCTCCTCGGGTCGGTGTACATGGCACCAGCCTTACGCATGGTGTCCCCGGTTTGCCAGCACAGCCCAGTGCGGGCTATTCCACCTCGCCGCACTGGCCTGGCTACGGGGAGCATTAAACCAGGTAAGGTTGGGCAGGTTCAGTGCTTAAGAGCTCCTGTACGCCTTCACGGTCCGGTATATCCGGCGCCACCTCCTCGCCCCAGCCCAGTAACACCAGTGCCTACACCACGCACCAGGCTTCCTGTGCGTCTCCAGAACTCTGTTCCTCCTCCACGCACTCTCCCTGTGGTGCGTGTCTCCAGCCCGGTACCACCAGTTCCGGCACCACGCACCAAGCTTACTGTGCGCCTCGAGAGTCCAGTGTGCCCTGTTCCTGCTCCCCGCACTAGCCTTGAGGTGCGTGTCTACAAACCGGTACCACCAGTTCCGGCAACACGCACCAGGCCTACTATGCGCCTCAGCAGGTCTGAGCTGCCTGCCTGCCCAGCGCCGTCTGAGCTGCCTGCCTGCCCAGCGCCGTCTGAGCTGCCTGCCTGCCCAGCGCCGTCTGAGCTGCCTGCCTGCCCAGCGCCATCTGAGCCATCCGTCTGCCCAGCGCCATCTGAGCCATCCGTCTGCCCAGCGCCATCTGAGCCGCCCGTCTGTCCCGAGCCGTCAGAGCCGCCCGTCTGTCCCGAGCCATTAGAGCCGTCCGTCAGTCAGGAGCCGCTAGAGCCGTCCGTCAGTCAGGAGCTGCCAGAGCCGCCAGCCAGTCAGGAGCTGCCAGAGCCGCCAGCCAGTCAGGAGCTGCCAGAGCCGCCAGCCAGTCAGGAGCTGCCAGAGCCACCAGACAGTCAGGAGCTGCCAGAGCCGCCAGTCAGTCAGGAGCTGCCAGAGCCGCACGCCAGTCATGAGCTGCCCTCCAGTCATGAGCTGCCCTCCTGTCATGAGCTGCCCTCCAGTCATGAGCTGCCTTCCAGTCATGAGCTGCCCTCCAGTCATGAGCTGCCCTCCAGTCATGAGCTGCCCTCCAGTCATGAGCTGCCCTCCTGTCATGAGCTGCCCTCAGTCCGGAGCTGCCATTCAGTCCGGAGCTGCCATTCAGTCCGGAGCTGCCATTCAGTCCGGAGCTGCCATTCGTCCGGAGCTACCTCTCTGTCCTGAGCTACCTCTCTGTCCTGAGCTACCTCTCTGTTCTGAGCTACTTCTCTGTCCTGAGCTACCTCTCTGTCCTAAGCTACCTCTCGGTTCGGAGCTGTCTCCTCAGTTTGATGGGGCCCTTTGTGAGGGTTCCTAGGCCAAGGTCGGCGGCGAGGGTCGCCACTCAAAGGATGCTAAGGAGGGGGACAAAGACAATGGTGGAGTGGTGTCCTCGTCCAGCGCCGGAGCCGCCACCGCGGACAGATGCCCACCCTGACCCTCCCCTAGAGTTTTAGGGGGTGCGTTCGGAGTCCGCACCTCAGGAGGGGGGTACTGTCACGTTCTGACCATAGTTCTTGTGTGTTTTGCTTGTTTTAGTGTTGGTCAGGACGTGAGCTGGGTGAGCATTCTATGTTGTGGGTCTAGTTTGTCTGTTTCTATGTTTGGCCTAATATGGTTCTCAATCAGAGGCAGGTGTTTTGTGTTGTCTCTGATTGGGAATCATATATAGGTGGCTTGTTTTGTGTTGGGGTTTGTGGGTGGGTGTTTCCTGTCTCTGTGTTTTCTCTGCACCAGCTAGGACTGTATCGGTTTGCCACATTTTGTTTTTTTGTAATTGTTAAGTGTTCACTGTTTATCAGTATTAACTATGTTGAGCACCAACTACGCTGCGTCTTGGTCCGATCCCTGTTACACCCTCTCTTCTCGTGAAGAGAGGGAAGGCTGCCGTTACCGTATAAGACCTCATAAGCATCCCTCACTCTTACAGTCAGACTGAAGACCAATAGAACAACCAATCGAAGACTCTTGTTGCTGTGCACTGACCCTAGCTGTCCAATCAAAGGCTGATGTGAAGGTAGGCCATGGCAGGAGGCTAACAGCTAAGTTTGTGCTTTTATTGCTTCTTGCATTCTGCACTTGGAGCTCAGGCTCTTCTGGATTTGCCTGTGCCAATCCTAATCACACCAGGGCGTGTCGTGATTGGCCGAGGTTGCCTGGTGCACTGGCCTTGCATTGTTTCTGCTCTGGTGTGTTGGCTCTGTTATGCAATAACGTGCTTTCAGGTAACCCTGTTAACAAAACTGGAGTGGTATGGAGCTGGACCACTTGCTGTTAATTATATTTGAACATAATGCCTCGTTGCCTAGGTTCTTATTATCTCATTACATAGCTGTAACCTAAGTCTCAATTTGTTGTTTGTAATGATGTCACCTGACCTCATGTGTGTTGGGCCTCAACCTGCACACCATCAGAGACCGGGTATAGCAGATCCAGCCTGCTCTGCAGTCACCACAGCAAAAACACACATATCTCCACATGAACTGCCCATACATTACATTTGCATACAACACAGTACACACATACTGTATATGTACATTTACAGAGCCTCACAGACACTGATTGCACTCTAATGTTTAACACTATGAGTCTGTTTACTTTCTCACTTTATAGGATGGCATGCCATGGGTGTGCAAGAACATAGCAGTTCGTAAGAAGTGAGGCCAGGGGCATACTTATTCCCAAACACTCAAACGAAGGGTAGGAGGTGAAGGGGGAGTGGTGTTCATTATCAAAGCTTTTGACTTGCTCATAATATAGTTTTACAGTATTGTGATCTTTAAATAGATCATGGGTCAGTTGCAACAGAGCAAATACTTTAAAGAGAAGCATTATATAATGTGACATAACCAGTATTTTATTAACGCTTCTTGAGTTGTTTATACTGTATATATGTTATTATCTAACAAATGGGAAATATTCAATTATTACTCAACTGTCATTTTGTGATAATGTTGCGTTTAGGAGGTAGGGGAAGGAGTCAGACACAGGAGAGCAGAGATGTCTGAGAAGCGTACTTTAATTGGCAAGTCCCCCAACACAGGTATGGCACAATTAAAAAAGGTACAACGCCCTCGACAACAGAGAACCCGTACAAACGCACGGAGGAACAAACAATGTTCCGACAATAACACACTCTTATGAATCCGTGAAAACAAAAAATGGCATAACCTCACCGAGCACATCACAATGAAAGAATAATCCCGCACAAACCTAGGCAGGCAACAGGGTAAATATATACACACAGAAATTAAGGCAAATGAAACCAGGTGTGAAAGAACCAAAGACAAAACAAACAGAAAAGGAAAAAGGGATCGGTGATGGTTAGTAGGCCAGCGACGCCGGCCGCCGAGCGCCGCCCGAACAGGGAGAGGAACTACCTTCGGTGGAAGTCGTGACAGTACCCGCCCCGACGCGCGGCACCCACAGCGCGCCGACGCCGGCCTCGAGGACGACCCGGAGGACGAGGCGCAGGGCGATCCGGATGGAGGCTGTGAAACTCTCTGAGCATAGATGGGTCCAATACGCCCTCCACCGGCACCCAGTATCTCTCCTCCGGACCGTACCCCTCCCAATCCACGAGGTACTGAAGGCCCCTCACCCGATGCCTCGAGTCCAGTATGGACCGAATTGCATACGCCGGCGCCCCCTCGATGTCCAGGGACCTCCCGCACCTCAGCTTCTTGAAGCGGACCAACCACCACCGGCCTGAGGAGAGACACATGAAACGAGGGGTTAATACGGTAATAAGGGGGAGCTGTAACCTATAACACACCTCGTTTATTCTCCTCAGGACTTTAAACGGCCCCACAAACCGCAGACCCAGCTTCCGGCAGGGCAGGCGGAGGGGCAGGTTTCGGGTCGAGAGCCAGACCCGGTCCCCCGGTGCAAACACCGGGGCCTCGCTGCCGTGGCGGTCAGCACTTGCCTTCTGCCGCCCTTCGGCCCGTTTAAGGTACCCGTGGGCGGCCTCCCAGGTCTCCCTCGAGCGCCTCACCCAATCGATTGTCCACCACAGGAGCCTCGGGTCTGGCTCTGATGCCATGGTACCATAACCATGGTACCAGAACCGGCTGATAGCCCACCACGCACTGGAAGGGCGATAGGTTCGTAGAAGAGTGGCGGAGTGAGTTCTGGCCATCTCTGCTCATGGGATATACTTCGCCCACTCCCCTGGCCGGTCCTAGCAATACGACCGCAGAAACTTACCCACATCCTGGTTCACTCTCTCCACCTGCCCATTACTCTCGGTGGTGAAAACCTGAGGTAAGGCTGACCGAGATCCCCAAACATTCCATGAACGCCTTCCACACCCTGGACGTGAACTGGGGACCCCAATCAGAAACAATGTCCTCAGGCACCCCGTAGTGCCGGAAGACATGAGTAAACAGGGCCTCCGCAATCTGTAGGGCCGTAGGGAGACCGGGCAAAGGGAAGGAGACGACAGGACTTAGAAAACCGATCCACCACGACCAGGATCGTGGTGTTGCCCTGTGACGGAGGCAAATCGGTCAGGAAGTCAACCGGCAGGTGTGGCCAAGGCTGCTGTGGAACGGGAAGGGGTTGTAACTTCCCTCTGGGCAGGTGCCTAGGAGCCATACACTGAGCGCACACCGAGCAGGAGGACACATAAACCCTCACGTCCTTGGCTAAAGTGGACCACCAATACTTCCCACTAAGACATCGCACCGTCCTACCGATCCTCGGATGACCAGAGGAGGGAGACATGTGAGCCCACCAAATCAGCCTGTCCCGAACTTCCAGCGGAACGTACACCCGTCCAGCTGGTCTATAGGAGATGGTGAACCTAAATCGGGTGAAAAACATAGCCCACCTTGCCTGACGAGGGTTCAGTCTCCTCGCTGCCCAGATATCCTCTAGATTACGGTGGTCAGTCCAGATGAGAAAAGGGTGTTGAGCCCCCTTAAGCCAATGTCTCCACACCTTCAGGGCCCTGACGACAGCCAGCAACTCCCGATCCCCCACGTCATAGTTTCGCTCCGCCGGGCTGAGCTTCCGCAAAAAAGAAAGCACAGGGGCGGAGCTTCGGTGGCGTACCCGAGCGCTGTGAGAGCACGGCTCCAATCCCAGCCTCGGACGCGTCCACCTCCACTATGAATGCCAAAGAGGGATTCGGATGCGCCAGCACAGGAGCCGAGGTGAAGAGAGCCTTCAGGCGACCAAAAGCCCTGTCCGCCTCAGCTGACCACCCCAGACGCACCGGCCCCCCCTTCAGCAGTGACGTAATGGGAGCAGCCACCTGCCCAACCCTGGATAAACCTCTGGTAGTAATTGGCAAACCCTAAGAACAGCTGCACCTCCTTTACCGTGGTTGGAGTCGGCCAATTACGCATGGCTGCAATGCGGTCACACTCCATCACCAAACCTGATGTGGAAATGCGATACCCAAGGAAGGAGACGGCCTGTTTGAAGAACAAGCATTTCTCAGCCTTGACGTACAGGTCATGCTCCAACAGTCGCCCAAGTACCTTGCGCACCAGAGACACATGCGCGGCGCGTGTAGCGCAATAGACCAGAATGTCATCGATATAAACTACCACACCCTGCCCGTGCAGGTCCCTGAGAATCTCGTCTACAAAAGATTGGAAGACTGCTGGAGCATTCTTCAACCCGTACAGCATGACGAGGTACTCATAAAGGCCGGATGTGGTACTAAACGCTGTCTTCCACTCATCTCCCTCCCGGATACGCACCAAGTTATACATGCTCCTGAGATCCAGTTTTGTGAAAAAGCGTGCTCCGTGAAATGACTCAATCACTGTGGCAATGAGAGGTAGCGGGTAACTGTACTCCACCGTGATGGAATTTAGACCTCTATAGTCAATGCACGAAGCAGCCCTCCCTCCTTCTTCACAAAAAAGAAACTCGAGGAGGCAGGTGATATGGAGGGCCGAATGTACCCCTGCCCCAGAGATTCAGATATATATGTCTCCATAGCCACCGTCTCCTCCTGTGACAGGGGATACACGTGACTCCTGGGAAGTGCAGCGTCTACCAGGAGATTTATCACACAATCCCCTCGTAGATGAGGTGGTAATTGGGTCGCCTTCTTTTTACAGAAGGCGATAGCCAAATCGGCATATTCTGAGGGAATGCGCACGGTGGAGATTTGGTCTGGACTCTCCACCGTCGTAGCACCGATGGAAACTCCTACACACCTGCCTGAGCACTCCTCTGACCACCCCTTTAGAGCCCTCTGTTGCCACGAATTCCTGGGGTTGTGACAGGCCAACCAGGGGATCCCCAGCACCACCGGAAATGCAGGAGAATCAATGAGGAAGAGACTAATTCTCTCCTCATGACCCTCCTGCGTAACCATGCCCAGTGGAGCCGTGGCCTCCCTGACTAGCCCTGACCCTAATGGTCGGCTATCTAAGGCGTGCACTGGGAAAGGTTTGTCAAGCTGAAAAAGGGGGATCCCTAACTCATGCGCTAAACCGCGGTCAATAAAATTCCCTGCTGCGCCTGAATCTACTAGCGACTTATGCCGGGAATGAGGGGAAAATTCAGGAAAGAAAATTAACACATACATGTGACCAACAGGGGGCTCTGGGTGAGCCTGGTGCCGACTCACCTGAGATGTCCGAGCAGTGCTCGGCCTGGCGTCTCGACTCCCTGAAGGACCCCTCCAGCACCGGTCAGCAGTGTGCCTTCTACGACCACAGCTGGTACAGGAAAGGCCCCCTCCTCCGGTCCCCCTCGCTGCAGCACCTCCAAGCTCCATGGGAGCTGGAGTGGAGGGGCTGGGGGATGAAACTGACAGGACCCGATCTGGACGTCCGTGGGTCGCCAGCAAGTTGTCCAACCGAATGGACATGTCTATCAGCTGGTCCAAGGAGAGGGTGGTGTCTCTACAGGCTAGCTCCCTACGGACGTCCTTGCGCAAACTGCATCTATAGTGATCAATCAGGGCCCTGTCGTTCCATCCCGCGCCAGCGGCCAAGGTCCGGAACTCTAGGGCGAAGTCCTGAGCACTCCTCTTCTCCTGCCTTAGATGGAACAGCCGTTCACCCGCCGCTCGGCCCTCAGGTGGGTGGTCGAACACGGCCCGAAAGCGGCGGGTGAACTCTGGGTAGTGGTCCCTCGCCGAGTCAGGATCGTTCCATACCGCGTTGGCCCACTCCAGGGCTTTGCCTGAGAGGCAGGAGACGAGGGCGTTCACGCTCTCACCTCCCGACGGAGTCGGGTGAATGGTTGCCAGGTATAACTCCATCTGGAGTAAGAACCCCTGGCACCCGGCCGCCGTTCCATCGTACTCCCTCGGGAGTGCGAGTCGAATACCACTGGACCCAGGCAATGAAGGAGAGGGTTGTGGTACTGGTTGGAGTGTGGCTGATGGAGGAGTGGGAAGGCCACCTCTCTCCCATCTTTCCATCATCGCCATCACCTGATCCATTTCCCCAGCCGGTGTAACACTGCCGTGTGGTATTGAACTCGCTCCTCCATAGATATTGCGAGCGCATCCGCTCCTGCTGACTCTATCGAATGTGGTGCGGGATTCTGTGATAATGTTGCGTTTAGGAGGTAGGTGAAGGAGTCATGCGCAGGAGAGCAGAGATGTCTGAGAAGCGTACTTTAATTGGTAAGTCCCCCAACACAGGTATGGCACAATCAAAAAAGGTACAACGCCCTCGACAACAGAGAACCCGTACAAACGCACGGAGGAACAAACAATGTTCCGACAATAACACACTCTTATGAATCCGTGAAAACAAAAAATGGCATAACCTCACCAAGCACATCACAATGAAAGAATAATCCTGCACAAATTTAGGCAGGCAACAGGGTAAATATATACACACAGAAATTAAGGCAAATGAAACCAGGTGTGAAAAGAACCAAAGACAAAACAAACAGAAAAGGAAAAAGGGATCGGTGATGGTTAGTAGGCCGGTGACGCCGACCTCCGAGCGCCGCCCAAACAGGGAGAGGAACTACCTTCGGTGGAAGTCGTGACACATTTCTGTGTACTTAATGTTGCCACGTTTTTGTAATAGTCGTGATGCTTCTTATGAAGATGTCTACATTCTGAAAGTAGTTTTTTTTTAAGTATAAACAGCCAAATACTTTGTTGTGTGTATGTGAAACTATCTCCTTAGTACCAGTGGGTCAGGGAAATTCTTCTGTGTATCAGTAATTCCCAAGTACAGGATGTCAGACAGGAATGCCTGTGTTTCTCCTAGAAAATAACTAGAGGGCACCATTTCTCTACTATTGATCTCCATGACATAATGCTTGCTCACAGCCCTCACAGATCCACACTCGTTGGATACTCCTTGTACTGTACTTCAACAATGTACATTTTAACATGTTTATGTGATGATTTTATGTTATGGACTTAATTAATTAATCCATATCAGGTGTTTATTTTACAAGGTCAAATAAAGTCGTTATTCAGTATCCTTTAGGACACAAACAAGCAAAGCAAGAAATAATTTATTGAAAATGTTAACCTTTCCCTGCTTTCCCACCCTCATCTGACTGGACTACTGGTCTAAACTAGATCATCTGCACCCCTACAATAAAAGCCCAAAATGACTACGAAATATAACTATGATGATTTCTGAATTTCATATCTTAGAATTTTAATAAGATAACATTATATGCATGAGAGTTCTTCCCTTAGTAAAGCAAATACCATGAACTGCAGCAACAATCTCTGACACGGGAGCATTTACAACAATCTCTCTTACATGTACAATAAATCCAATAGAATACCTCAACCACTTAATTACTGAAGTTCTCACCTTATTTATGATTTACCACAAGGCAATTGCATTTTTTTATTCTATTCTGTCTTTTAAAAACGTAGCCCATACTAATCTGCCAGGGCTGAGTGCTCCACCGTGGTGTTATAGGACATTAACATACAACCTTTTTCCAGGACTCTAGTAGATCTCACATACAATTTGCATTTATATAGCCCTCTTCATACCAACATAATTTGGGTGCTTTGCCATGATAAAAACGAACCTCCTCTGGCCTTGAATCACAATATTCTGCAGTTTGCCCTGCTCTCCATGTAAGCTTGGCTGACTTTAATAACCCAGAGTCTGTTGATCCTCCATCTGATGCAAAACGAGAGCAGGAGTATTCAACTGGACCTCAAGGTGATTCAACATGGAGGTATGGCGGATTTTGTAGACCATACACAAGTGTGATCCATCCATGTTCACAGTGGTTTGCTGCTTTGGTACGCTTGAAAGCAATAGTGGTCATTACTCTACCTAAGAAGATACATATTTAATGTAAAGATAAATGTATTGATGTACAGAATGAGGAAATCTAGAAGGAGATACATTTAAGGGCTGAGTAAATAAGTAAAGAATCCCACGTTTAGCTCTTGGGTTTGTTCCAGTGTAGAATATGCTTTTATAGTTTTATGAGGATCTACGCTGAGTGTACAAAACATTAGGAACACCTTCCAAATATTGTGTTACACTTTTTGCCCTCAGAACAGCTTAAATTCCTCGGGGCATGGACTCAACAAGGTGTCGAAAGCAATCCACAGGGATGCTGGCCCACGTTGCTTCCCACAGTTGTGACCTTTTAGGTGGTAGACCATTCTAGATAAACACGGGAAACTGTTAAGCATGAAAAACCCAGCAGTGTTGCAGTTCTTGACGCACTCAAACCGGTGCGTCTGGCACCTACTACCATACCCGGGCTCCCGAGTGGCACAGCGGTCTAAGGCACTGCATCTCAGTGCTAGAGGTGTCACTACAGACACCCTGGTTTGAATCCAGGCTTAATCACAACCAGCTGTGATTGGGAGTCCCATTGGGCGGCGCACAATTGGCCCAGCATCATCTGGGTTTGGCTGGAGTAGGCTGTCATTGTAAAGAAGAATTTGTTCTTAACTGACTTGGCTAGTTAAATAAAGGTTCAATTTTTTTTTAAATACCCCGTTCAAAGGCGCTTAAATCTTTTGTCTTGCCCATTCACCCTCTGAATGGCACACATACACAATCCATGTCTCAATTGCCCCTTCATCTACACTGAATGAAGTGGATTTAACAGGTGACATCAATAAGTGATCATAGCTTTCACCTGGTTAGTCTATGGCATGGAAGGAGCAGGTGTTCCTAATGTTTTGTACACTATGTGTATGTTGCGTTCTTCTAAAGGTGAAAAAAATAGAACAGGGAAATGAAAGTCGACCATGTGAGACAGGTGATAAAATCTCCATAACCTCTCTTTCTCTTTGCATTGCTTAATTATTAACATCTGATCTCCACAATGTAATAATCAAACTAATAAAATGCACTCAATTACATATAGACGCGTAATGATAAAAACGTTTCCCCCTTTCCCGAATAGGATTGTTAATCAGATCGTAAAGTGGAAAGGATGCGAGTGACAATAAATCCCAATGAACAATATAGGATTTCACAAATAAGAGAATAGAGTGAAGCAATCAACCCTCGTTACCTCTACTGCTAACCTCATTGAGGAGAGAGGCAGTCAGGCCTGCAGTAGGCCATAAATCATGGGACTTTCCCAGCTTCTCACCCCAGCACACAGGCCTCCCACACAGGGGATACGAAAGACATAAAGACAGATTGACCAGGGGGGTAAAAAGAGAGATATCCTCTGACTTAATTAAAGTGTTGTGTGTCACACAGTCTTTGTAACTAAACCACAGGCCTATAGCATAGTATACCTTGGGATCAGTGGCTCTTATGATAAGGATTATGATGACGAGGAATATGACATTAATAGGCATTAAATGTTCAAAGGCCTTTCAGTCCTCTGTCCTGCACCTGCAATGTGTTATCATATCAACCAAGGTCCCACCTTACTCCCGTTCTAAAACCACCCACATATCCCACCGTGTTGAGAGTGAGGGGAGCTGGCGAGGCTGAGATTAATCTGCCCTATCTGACCAGCAGATACATTTACAGCAGCGAGGAGTGTTTGTTTGGCCATCGGAGTGCTCAGCGCCTCGTTCCCAGCCCATCCTTTTTGATTAAGCAGCAGAATGCCGGATGATAAAACAAACAAATG
This sequence comes from Salvelinus fontinalis, assembly GCF_029448725.1. Classification (NCBI taxonomy): domain Eukaryota; kingdom Metazoa; phylum Chordata; class Actinopteri; order Salmoniformes; family Salmonidae; genus Salvelinus; species Salvelinus fontinalis. The sequence goes on along the minus strand of NC_074685.1, from coordinate 21,564,203 downwards.
TCGGCATTCCTCCCATAGCCTCTTTGATGTGTCTGTTTCTCTCTCTCTCTGGAGCCATAACAGCTCTGGAGGCACTTTGCCGCTCCCCAGGACATGGATTTGGGGGCCAATAAGGGCCACACTGTAATCAAGGCAGAGGCCATAAAAGGCCAGGGATGGGGACAGTAAAATGGCTGGAGCTCCATCCGTTAGGGGTAGAGGCTGTCTTCACACCTCAGTGGGGGTCAAACCCAGACCAAAGCCATGGGGTCACCACTAAGGCCATCTTGGCAGGAGGCCTCGTTCTGTTTGATGGTGACGAGACAGAGACATATATAGCAGAGAGAGAGCGATAGTAGTAGGCTGTCTGCTCAGTCAGGGTCATATTTCCACTGTGACATAAGGAACCTTGTGTTACTGATACAGTACAAGAGGAGACATGCAGTACAGTTCTGTTTGCTGTCAGAGTACCATGGGATGTAATTTCTCCACACTGTTTCAGTAAGGGAGTCTCTTGAATAACAATACAGTGGATGGAACACAGTGTCCAGCACTGCATGGGTTTTATGCAACATTTTTATATGAAAATTGTGTTTATATGAAAATCTTCATTCACTTCTGGGCTATTATTTCATCCAGCCTTTAATGTGCTTGTTATTATGTGCCATTACAATTATATGATGATCAGTTGCTACAAATAATAATCTATTCCACAATACAAATTACATTCCAATTAGGTTAATTTGAAAGCGATATTGTGCAATATAACAAAAACAGACTGTGTAGACTTTAGGTCTTTGGAGCAGTCTGGTATTCTGCTGCCTCAGCTAATGCCAGGTCAAAGGTCATGTTCTTGACCCCTCGCTAACCCCTGACTCCAGACTGCACACCGGAGAATAACGCTTTCCATCACTCACATGAAGAAATACTTTCCCCATTGACTGATTGGCCTTATCTCTTGACGGATCTTTTCCAATTCCCTGTCTCAGTGTCCGTGCATCCCCACCTGTCTCCCCAGCAGTCATAATTTGACTTTTTATCACCTCTCGCTGAAAGAGAGAGCTGGCGTCATCCGTCATTACAGGACACAATGACAGCTCTTCACAGATGCATGAAAGGAATGGATTTTTACATTTGACTCAATCCGGGGGGTTACTTTACTGTAACAGATTCAATATTCTTAAATGAGCCTGGCAATATACATACACGTGGGCCAGATGAGATGATCTATTGCATGGCCTTAATGGATTTCCTAGACTTCAAAGGCTGGGTACTTGGAGAAAAATACATAATGTGTGCAATAAAAACATAATTATTAATTTGATTAGCCTGATAATTTATGCCACTCACATTGTCTTAGGCCTTAATAGTGACTAGAGTGTGTTATTTAGGAAACACAGATTTCTGATCATGAGAATTTCCATGACTGAAAATATTTCTGTAGAACAAAAGAATTGGAAAATTTAAAGGTAAGCAAAAGTAAAATGATTTGTTATAGAAATAAGAAAATTACCAAACATATTAAAAGGCATATTTATGATAGGGAAGGAATCTATACAATATGTTTTTTAGATAACTGATATTGGGCGGCAGGTAGCCTAGTGGTTAGAGTGTTGGACAAGTAACCAAAAGGTTGCAAGATCGAATCGCCAAGCCGACAAGGTACAAATCTGTCGTTCTGCCCCTGAACAAGGCAGTTAACCCACTGTTCCTAGACCGTCATTGAAAATAAGAATTTGTTCTTAACTCACTTGCCTTATTAAATAAATATTCAATAAAAATATGTATTGATATTGTCCCCAAAAGTGTAATATGTGCAATAAGAACATCTCTCTCTAGAAACCAAAACCTTTTTTCATAATATTTTTTCAAGATGTATAATTCATAATACTTCATGCAAAATTAAAAGTACTGTAATATCCATGCGATATTATGACAGTTAGACATTTACAAATATATGCTTAAAGATGATATAACAGAGTGATGTGTGTACATTTGAATCTCTGATTCTCTGTGAGAGAGTGAGAAAGAGACGGAGATAGAAAGAGAGAGAGGCAGAGAAAGAGACGGAGATAGAAAGAGAGAGAGGCAGAGAAAGAGATGGAGATAGAAAGAGAGAGAGGCAGAGAAAGAGACGGAGATAGAACGAGGGAGAGGCAGAGAAAGGGGGAAAGGGAAATATTGTTTGTGTTTTTGTTTTGTTTGAATATCTTCCTGTTTTTAATGGCTTGAGTTTGAGTTTTGCGAGCGTCTCACACAAACAGACGGTCTGTGTGTGTGAGAGAGCGGGAGAGAGGGAAAAAAGAGAGTATTCTCAATTTCCCTCTTAAAAGAAAATTCATTTGCAGTTGCTAATGTAATGTCATTGTTGTGTTTACTGAGCGTGGATGATGTATAGGGGATGTTGCATTGAGTGAGACTGCTTAATGATGCATAGAATTAAGTCTGCGGCTTTCAGCTGAGCTCCCCTCTCCCTCATACACTCCACGCTCCCACTCCCTCCCTCTTTCTCTCCCTTCCTCCCTCCCTCTCTCTCTCTCCCTTCCTTCCTCCCTCCCTTCCTCTCTCTCTCCCTTCCTCCCTCCCTTCCTCCCTCCCTTCCTCCCTCCCTCTCTCTCCCTTCCTCCCTCTCTCTCCTTCCCTTCCTCGCTCTCACCATTCCTTCCTTCCTCCCTCCCTCCATCCCTCCCTCTCTCTCCCTCCCTCCCTCTCCCTTCTTCCTTCTTTCCCTCCCTCCCTCCATCCCAGCCTCTCTCTCTCCCATCCTCCCATCCTTTCCCTTTTCTGTCCCTCCCTCTCTCTGTCTTCCCTTTTCTCTCCTCCCCTCCCTCTCTCTCCTCTTTCTCTCCCCCCTCGCTCTCTCCCCCCCTCTGTTATTCTCTCTGTCTTCTATCTCTCTCCCCCTGCCCTCTCTCATTCCCTCCCCTCCCCTCTTTCTCTTCCTCTCTCTTTCAGTGAATGCTGAGAAACAGGCTGTCTCGGACTGGTGGCCACACGTTGCTCTGTCGCCTAACTCCATCAATCACTATGGAGGGAGAGCGAGAGAGAGAGAGTGTGTGTGGGGGAGAGAAAAAGAATAAAAAGAGATATTGATAAAAAGTGATACAAAACACATTGTGTGTAGACATAGAATATAAATTATAAAGAGAAAAAGGGAGACAAAGTCAACAAAATGAAAGGTAGAACAGCAGTTATTAATAATTTGCCATGCCTAATGGTGTCTCAAATAAATGTGTTTTTCCAATACTGCTCGACTACAGTGTGAATAAAGCGGCAGAATGGTGCACTGTTTGGCTGGGACTGTAATTATAATTGTATGATGATGATGATGATGATGATTATGAGGATGGTGATGATAGTACTTATGGTAATTGTATGTCCTTTGTTGTTATGGTTATTACCTATGTGAGATCCCTAACTGAGCGTTATGAGGGCTGAGCGGGAGATGTACAGATGGAGAGAGGTTACTGGATATGGCATTTATGTCATCTCTGTAATGCTATGGTAATGATAGGAAATTCTCCTAATTAATCAATATGAAATGGTTAAAAAAAAGCCTGAGCTAAAAACCGTCACCTGTTCACATTTTTCGTCTCAGTGTGTTTTGCCGAATGTACTTTTTTCTTCTTTCCATTTTGACAATTACATCATAGTTATGAGACTTTCATTTTCTGGAAAGAGGACTGAACCAAGCAAAGGGAGAATGGAAAATATTTTGTCTTGTGCGAATGTCCTTGATATGCACAATTCTGAAATACTGTAGCTTACATCAACAACAGCTTGATGATATTGTAATCCTCCTAACAAGAGGTTTAGGTGCCTATAAAATATATTTCAGCTCTGTTGTGTGTAGATTTATGTGTAAATATATGGCCCGACAGCTGCCACGGTAAAAACATCGCTGAGAGTGGCCTATTTCACTTCCAACTGCTGAATGTGCTTCTCTATTTGATTTGATTTGGACTCCTCGTCACTTTTTTACAGGCATTTAAAAATGCTAAAAGGCCTAAACTCCTGAGTACTGAAAGAGGTCTTCACTATAAAGCATTCAAAAACATCAGTCTCTCAATCAATCTTTCATGAAACAAAATATAGGACACCAGTTTTCTGTTCTGTTGAAAACAGAACCCATTTGAGTCCCACGCTATGAAATAATACTGTTGTATTTGTTGTAATAGTGTGAGAATATTCAGCTGTGCAAATATATTGGTTACTTTCAGCTGATGTCTGCAGAAAATCCTACAACTTCGACCAAACTAAATGTAAATCATATTTCTACACAAGTGAAATGTCAGTTTTATCGCCTTTAGTTGGCAAGGTAGTCACAAGTGAAATTGACAATTCAGCCTTTCCATTTACTCAACTTAAAAAGTAAAGATTACATTTCTTCTGAATATTCAAAATACTTTTTATAGCTCAGCTGGCTGCTAAATTATTGCTCAAACGGCTCTGAAAATATATCATAAATCACTATGGTTAACTAACTAAACTGTATTTATGAGGCTAAATGAAGCAGTGAATTCCATCATTTCAAAGAATGGTGCCAACACTTTCTGCTATAAGGACATCTGCTGGACCGTTCCTTTCAATTCATCTTGTTTTCTCAGTCACACATATAATCTGCTATCTGGAGTGTGTCTATTTCAGCTAGTTTTGTGTATGAAAACAGCATGCAAACTATTTCAGTGACCGATGCAATGTTTGTTTGCTTGTTGATTTTCCAGTTGTTCTCGCTCTCTCTCTCACTAAGCCCCCCTCCCTCTCTGTCTCTCTCTTTCTCTCTCTCTCACTCAGCCCCCCTCCCTCTCTGTCTCTCTCTTTCTCTTTTTCTCTCTCTCTCACTCCATTGCTCCGTTGTGATCCAGCTGTCCAACCCATTCATCATTCCGCCACACTCCCCGTGCAGAATTATTATTTCTTTGATGTGTTACTAGTTGAAAACAAATCCATTTTGCAGCCCATCAATTTATCATTTGGGATGGGGAGTCACACTTGAGTTGTAGGGGCAGCAACATTTTCCCAATTTCCACTGTACCGGGCAGTGTGTATGTGTATGTGTATGTGTGCGTATGTGTATGTGCATGTGTGCGTATGTGTGTGTGTGTGTGTGTGTGTGTGTGTGTGTGTGTGTGTGTGTGTGTGTGTGTGTGTGTGTGTGTGTGTGTGTGTGTGTGTGTGTGTGTGTGTGTGTGTGTGTGTGTGTGTGTGTGTGTGTGTGTGTGTGTGTGTCTGTGTGAGTGTGGGTGTATGTGTATGTGTATGTGTATGTGAATGTGTGTGTGTATGTGTATTACATTAATGTGTTTGTTTTTTATATCTGAGAGGTAGAGAAAGAGAGGGAACAGAGCAATGGAGGTAAATAGAAAGGAGGAAAAGAGAGGTAGTATGTGGGAAGGAAATAGAGTGAGAAGTAGAATGAAAGGAGAGATGGAAGGGAAAAGAGAGAGAGAGTAGGAGAAAGGGAGGGCTTCTCTCCTCACCCACTCACCCTCCCTCACCTAACGTTTGTGATAATTTATCACTTCTCCTAGCTTGGCTGACAAACTATTTGCAGGAAAATGAGTTTTTCCGCTACGGATTTGTCCTCTGGGAATGGAAAAGGGAGCTGCTGTGTTTTTATTCTTTCACACACACATAACACCCACACACACACAAACGCACACACACACACACACACACACACACACACACACACACACACACACACACACACACACACACACACACACACACACACACACAAACGCATACTCTCACTCTGACTGAGGTCTCCAGTATTTATGGGGGGGTTTAAGATAAATGAGGTAAATTAATAGAGTCACTGAGGGAAAAGATCTGCTTCCGCACCAGCAAATCTGCCGGTGACACGCTGCCAGTGACACGCTAGGGAGGAGGAGATACTACTCTCTCTCTTTTTCCCTGCCTCTCTCCTTACTTTGCTTCCCTAGCCATCCCTAGTTCAATCCCCTTTGCATTCTGTCTTCACCCCTCCTAAACTGTTTCACTCAAGCTGACAAATGAAACACTCAAATGAATACCAGAAGGTATAACGTAATAAAACGACAGGGTATATCCACACTGGGACAAAGACAAACACCACAACATAACCAACATCTATCACACATTTACCAAGCATGCTTGAGAGAGAGAGTGCTTTGCAAGGTTGCTATAATTACCAAGCTTGACCTGGGTCAGTGGCTCCAATCTCACTTTCAACCTCATCAACCAAGATGTTGACAATGTGCTTGACGGAGAATTACATGGCAATAAAGGCCTAATTACATTGCTATTACTCTGGGCCATCCGTAATCGTCAGACAACGTGTCCACGGGACATCTCGGCAGTAGATTTGCAGGGGGCTCGTGTGCATGGGGAGCACTCTCCCTCTGATAATGGAACTCGATGCATGCATGGTTAATTTGCATATCAAGCACATTCCTGTTTTATGGCGTAAACTGTGGTGATAAACTCGCTGGATTGACAAAAGGGGACTGACTTCATGACTGGTAACAAACAAACAAACACCAACTGCCAGATACATAGTGGGCCGCACAAAAATGTATCTGTATATGAAAGTATTCAAATCAATGAGTGTTACCTTATAACTGGGGGGTTTTCGCATCACGTGACTTGATTAGGAAAAACTCATGGCCCTTGTTATTTTTAATAGGCCATAGGGCCCCACATTTTTCCTGGAATTGTCTGTGTCAGCTAACTGCGAGGTCTACATATGAAAAAGGGAAGAGTTACCCATCAAACAAGGAGGAGCTGATGTGTTTTGGCCTATTGTCTTTCCCAGAGGGGGGTGAAGGATGCTGCTGGAATTGGGGCACAAGAGGGACACTGCTCAGGCCTGTCTGAAAAGGATTGGGAGTCTTTGTGAACCCAGGAGGACCCTGTGGCAGTCCTTACCTGACCTTCTGCCCTCTGGCTCATTCCATGTGTCAAAATCTCCTGCTCACACATTATGGCTTCATCAACACAGCTGCACCCTCCTCCCTCTATTATGGCCAACTTCACCTAAGACCTTTCTCTACACATCAAATTGAGTGGGTGGAGATTCTGCAGATTCTTGTATCTTCTTCATGAACAGCATTTCAGACTCACAGAGCCTATAGGCTGTTCCCTTGCACTCCATTGGCTGATTAAATACTGAGTTGACTGACGTTAAACATTATCTAGATAAATAATCCAATTATGTTGTGTTGGACTGTAAATGGATTTGTCAAGTATCTCTCCGTTGGTGTAGAATGTTTGCCACCTGAACAGTGGACCACCTGAACATGGCTTCACCTGTGTCCTCTCAACTCCATCCCCCCAAACATACAAGCAACTGCTTTGCACCCTGTGATGTCAGTCTCTATGGAAACCACTACCCTGACTGACAGGCAGGAAGAGGGGGACTACCAATCACTCTGACCATCCAACTCTCCCTTTGCTTATACTTTGTCTGCCTGTCTGTCTCTCTGTCTGTCTACATATTACTGTAAATGTAAGTTCAACATTCACATGTTAGCTGTTGTCTTTGTATAAGGAGTAGCCCTGATCTCATTGACTGAATTTATCTCTCTTTCATCCATATGTCCTCTTTTTAAAAGGGGATTCTGTAGTTAGGATTGTGTTTAAATAGCTGCAGAAAATCATTGCCCAAACAATTTCATGTGGTTAATGAGGTATACATTTTGAAGGTTGGGCCTTGAAATTAAAAGAAATCTCTGAGGGAAAGGTCCACATATTTTCTTAATAAAGCATACATGAATCAAACAAAAATCCTTTGAATAAGCTGCTATGCGCAAAAAGACATACATTTTACTACTATACCACAGACCAGGCAGACACCATTCAGTGTGTGAGATTTCTGCCTCAAGCCTGCGAGTCTGACGTAAAGTAACTGATGCCAGTCACAATAGACGAGAGAAAGAGAATGAGAGAGAGAGATGGAGAGAAAAAGAGAGAGATAGACGGAGAGAAAGAGAGAAGGGTGGGCAGAGTGACAGGAGAGAGAAAGGTAGAGCCCAAATAGGCTGGATGGCAGGGCAGGTAGGGCTTAATGTGTGGCAAGCCGCTCCGTGGCTAATGGCTTTTACCGCCTGGGTGCCATTGTGGCCTGTACAATGGCCGTCACGCTGGGATTTTGTGAGGAGCTTGCCGGCAACAGTTATTAGCCCCAAAACCTCAGGGGGAGCAGTCAACAGAGGAACAAGAAGATTTGGGGTGCCAGGGAGAGAGGGGAACAGGGTGTGGGGTCAGGGGTCAGACCCAAAGTGGAAATGGGAGGCAGAGGGTGAACAATAGAGGGGGCTGGACGGGGCAGACAAAGCTGGAGGGGGGTGACGGTGCACAAAACACAGGAAGATGAGGATAGAAAGATGGAGACAGAATAGAGGGGTACCAAAACAGATGGTAAGAGGAGGTATGCGAGAAAAGGCAAGCGCCAAAGAACAGGAAAAGGTTGCTGTTTGCAACATATACATCAGAGGGTCAGTCGAGAGAGTGACTGAGTACCTAACTAAAAGTAGGTAAATCACATATGGCAATTGGCAACATACTGTTAATTTACATAGCCCAACTAAGCATTAATGACTGAATGCATCAATGGACGCATTAATGACATCTTGTAATGGTTTCAAAGGGGGCTCATGCTCTCCTCGTGATATAGTTGAGCAGTAGGCTATTTGTGTCCCGTCACATATACATTGTAAAGCTTCTGCAATTCTAGTTGGATACTTTTATGTAGGCCTAAACTATGCAATGCATTTACTGCATGGTTGACATACATGTAAAATGACTGTTCCCCCAAATTACAAAATTACATATTGGTTTCCTTACCCTAAGCAGTCTATGGACCAGGTATGACAGCGATCCATGCTTTGGTTTAATATCCCTGGCACCGTTTCCACATGCTAATGTTTTAGCATTTGTGGCACAAATCCCATTCAAGTCATGGGACCGATATTTGCATTTTTCATACATGTTCAAAACATCTAAAAGGGACTTTGTTAAGCTTCACAATCAATTTGAAATAGCTTCGGATGATTTGGACATCACATTATATGTTACCTTGTGGAAACAGTGCCAGGGAAACTAAATCAAAATATAGATTGTCATAACTTGTCCATAGACAGCTTACAGGGTAAGGAAATCTCCATGTAATTTTGTAATTTGGGTGAACTATCCCTTTAACACAAATGAAATATTTAAGGAGACAACAAAGAAGAATAAAAACAATAGAAAATGCTACATGTTGGAACATCAGAAAAAAAAGGTACTATGGACAATGTAAATCCATGGAAAATAGAGGGTGCATTGAATAAAATAAGAATGCCATTGGAATTGTAACAGGACCCTGGTGGAAATGGTTCAGTTTGGACCAAAGCAGGCAAAAATGTTTGCAAGGGGATAATGGAATCAGCAATATTGAGGCGTTTCTTCCGCTATTATAATCTAATTATCTGGCTCATCTCGAATCGCTGACAACAAAGAGACAAGCGTAAGGGTATATTTATAAAAGTTGCTATAAAGTGGGCTTTAACATGAGCCCATTCATCTTGCAGAGCATGCGGAGTGACAAGCGGAGCCTCGTGGAGCAAAGGGAGGCAATGCATCACGCAGAGACCGGGACGGGAAACGCGCGTGCACGCGAATTCACTTTTCTTCACTTCGCACCCACCTCTGCAGGTGGAGAGACATCGACAAGAAGACAAAACGGTCGTTTAGTTTTTGTAAAATAGTTTGACAAGAATTTCACAACGGAAAGTTAAGTTAGAAAAATGACAATTTTGGTGACAATTTTAGTGGTATGAGAAAAAACAGCCTATAAACTATGTCTATCAACTGAATAGTCTGGCCTGTTCTTTAGCCCACTCTCTCGATACAGTTCGGTCTATTCTTATTTTGTGGGCTGTCTTTTAGACCTATGCAGTGTGTACACTACGAAAATTAGAAAAATTGTACGCCTATTAGTATAGGCTGAGCATTTGCCTAGCCCTATAGAAAATTCATATTTTAATTTGTATAATTTACACCGATTAAATGTAGGGACTCTTGGGTTTATCAGTTGTCATGTCATAGCCTATATTTGAAAAATGTATAATTTGCAGTTGTCTACTTCGTGGTGTTCACTTTATGGTCTCTCAAAATCATTCTCCAGTGAAAAATAGCTCAGCTGAGTTGCATGGTGTACAACATGCCTTTTACCGGTGTAAAGTGTCAAGCTTAAGAAAGGTTAGCCTAATACGTGGAGAAATATTTTGTTATTATGGAATATTAATTGTTTTGCTTGAGGCTACAACTTAAATCCAATGCACTTATGATACACTTCAGTTGAAAAGCACAGGCCTGATATTATGGTAGCCTCTATAGGCCCGTCATTTGTGAATCGGTTTCATTTTATATTTGTAGCTTCTCTTTTGGACCAGAATTGATACTGCTTTTCCAAACCTTTGCACTCTGGTTTGCACCTGTCACCCCGGGGTCTGAACTTTGTTGCAGGTCCAAAGTTGGTCGGGGGAGCTAAATCCGGAGACCCCCGTCGCAAGTTCGCAACTATCAACAAGACACACCCGACACATTTGGGGCGTGCATCTTCTTTGGCCTCATGCCCTTAAAAAAAGTCACAGAGTATCACGTATGTAAGTGGGCGATTTTTATATAGGTATTGTAGGCCTATCCATGTTAGATTTTTGTACAGAAAAGTAATTCAATATTGCCCTCAGGGAAAAGTAGCACAATGGAAAGAGTAGTTGTGATTGAAATTCAGAAACGTCAATTATTCTGGCAGTGGTGAAATGTTACTGTTAAAATATGAATTAATTATTCCGATTAAAACATAGACTTTAATGCTTCTTCTTTTAACTTTGTGTGATCATTGATGCTATACCTTTCGAGATAAAGCAACATTATTTCAAGAACACTACTTCGTCCAATCTGCAAACGGTGGTAGGCTAGTAATCGTTGAGCCATTCATCTAAAAACATGCATTTAAAGAAAGTAGGCTATAGCCATAATAACTGTATTCATTGAGAAAAATCACAGCAACTTTGGACTGAGGAGACGTTATTCTTTTGCAAGCAATGTTTTTGGGAATTTTTGCTGAAGGTGGGCTGTGCTCTTATCCTACAACTGTTCTAAAGATGTATTTTTCTTTGATCAATGTATGTTTTTTTTCTTCAGGTTTCATTTGACTTTATATTAACTGGCTTCACCGGAGCGCTGAGTTTATTGTGTCGGTCCATTCTAGAGTCAAATCGCATAAGAGCTTGAGAATATCCTCTGGCGAAATGCTTTTCTCCATTGCATGTTGACAACCAAATGTGAGAGTGGTTCTGAACTGCAGGGCATGCACTGTACAGGATGTGCAGACCTGAAAAAGCATCTGCGGGTTGTCTTTCTAACGTCTCGCAGAACAATGGAAGTCTGGGTTATTAATAATCAATCAAGTTGCAAATGAAACTGTCTTGTTGATATGGCCTGGGTGAAGAATCCTTTCAGAAATTGTCTACGAGTTTATCTAAAACCAGATTCATTGCATATGCTATATTCTTTATTCGAATATTTCAGGTTGTATTTCGATATGATTATAGATGACTATAGACTATTTACAAAAAGTTTAGAAACCATATATATTGGCCTATTGTATTCCCCGCAGAGCGACGCTCTCCATTTTTTGGGTTGTATTGCAGAGGCTCGTGATAACAATGCAGTCGCACTGTTTAATTGTCAAAGGAGTTATGAGATTATTGGAAATATAACAGATTACTTTAGGTGAATAATTTATCATAGTTATTGAACGAAGTTTTGACAATACACACAACATGAATATCACCATCATAATCGTCGATGTAGTTATTATATTGATGGAGGCCTAATTATGTTATTTCTTCTTTTTCAGTTTCTTCCTCCTCTTCCATCCTCATCATCCTCATCATCACTATAATATTATGACTACTATGAAGTGATGGAATGATGTACCAAAATGGGCTAGGGGGATAGGGGGAGGGAGGGTCATATAATTATTTTAACAGTTTCAAAGGTAGACTAATAAAGATGAACATACTATATTTTTTATAATAATTATTATTAATGGGTACCCTATGACCCAGTCATCTGACAGACATTGGGTGTATATTCATGCGGCCAGTTTGCCTCAAAGCAAGCCACATAACAAAACCCCTGAAATTTAACATTATTACAATTTACACCTCAGATCTAGATACCCATCTAGAAGTTTTAATCCCCTGTTAAACTCTCGATAACCTCTGTCTCCCCTCTTTCTTTCTCTCCATCTCTCCCCTCCCCAGGCAATTGCCCTTCGCGCTCTCTCTCTCCACTTTATAGAGGAATTCTCTACTTCCATCTAATGTTATGTTTCGCTTTAGTCCCTCGACATTTTTTTTATTTCAAAACACTCGCCCTTTTGTCCCGGAGCGGCACTGATGTAATGGTATTTACATTGCACCGCGGGCCGGGGAAGATGGTGAATGACTTCAGCAATTGTAGCCTAACGAGATAAGGAATTGAGGTGCATTGACCAATGATGTTAAATTGTTTGGGGCGCACAAGGGTCCCCTTCTTCTATATTCCTTGCCTATAGGTCGTAGCCTAATCTCGCAACTAACAGGCCTAGGTCAATCGAAGTTTCTATTAGATTGTTTTGAAGGACCTACTCTTGCTCCAAACATATTTGTTCTGTTTCCAAACAATTTCCATGGCAAAATGTTGCATTTTTGACTACTCAATTTTGCCATGGTTTCAACTGGCAAAATTGTAAAACAACTGTAAATTGGTGCCACGAGCCATATGGTTAAATAGCCCGTACTTTCTGCTGGGCAGACGACACTGTGGCCATGTTAGGCGACATGGGGCCATAAACGAGAGTCATTAGTGGTGTTGTGTTTGTTTTACAAGCTCATGAGACATTAACAGTGTTGGAACGCAGAGGGACACCGACACCCTGTTGCGAAGAACCACGCGCATATTTCATGGAGCGCACTCACTTCGATTAAGTGGTGAATGGGTAAAATAAACTAAGGCATTCAATACACACAATCAGAACGCTTTGGCTATATATCATAACCAACATCTTTAAAATAGAACAGACGTGGGATTTTCAGACGTAATGTCTGAACAGTGTAAATTGGATAGGCACTTTAACTGGTTTGACCCTAAAGAACTGTCTATAGACCAGTATTACGTAAGAGACCGTCTGCCATTAGAAATGTAGCATTGGCATTTACAGCGCTTCTTGATGGTAACTGAAGAGACGAACAGGATAGTAGGCTTTGCTCAAGAGCTTAGAGGGATAGAACACAATCCATGTAACACTGTCTGACCGACAACGACACAAACAACCACAGAAAGCAATCTAAGGGCAAGTGGGTGAAAGGTAATAGAATAATGTCATCTCATATCAAGTACCGAGTAGTTGTTTTTTTGACTGAAAGTGGCGATAATGTTGAAGATTAGGCTATGTTGTAGGGGATTTACCTTTGCATCTACCAACGTGTAACAACTGAATAAAAACAATCATAATGTGGTTATAATGTAATAATTATCATTATAATAATAATATGCAAATAGTAATAAAAACACATTTGAAAAAGGCTATTCTAACAAAGACAATAAGCAATTATATTGGAACAGACATGTTGGCTATTAATGTGCAAAAAAGTAATAATGCAAGCAAAATGATTATGGGCAACCAGAGCCTATTTGATCCATATTTAATTGGTTGAAAGTTGTGTAAAAAGTAATAAAATACTAACAATAGCCTATGCAACCTTTTATTTGATCCATTATTTTGTCATCCTAATTTAATTCTGTCCCCTGAAACGAAATAATAAGCTAGCCTAGATATACTTCAATTATGACTGTAAGTAGGTCTATGTAATACACTATATCTGATGCACTTAAACTTTATGATTTAAACATCTTCAATATATAGGCCATACACCCATGTCCCTGACATGGTGTAGGCCTATTTAGTCATCATTTTATCACTCAAATAAGGGGACATAGGCCTATACCTGTTGTGTGATAGCAGAAATTGTGACAGATCACAACAAATCAAGTAGGACCTACCAAATTGTGTGTGAAAACAGTGTACTCCAAATGAACCTGAATTCACAGACCCCCGGAAATCGTGTCACATCTTGTACACAATCTAATCAAAGCGAAGCTGTCGCTGGGGGTGAATGAAAACAAACCCGCTCCTTGACGAGTGTTTCCGTAAACGTTGCTGTTTTGCTCAGTCAGTGTGCTGTGTTGGGTGGAATGCCACTCAAACCACAAAATCAGTCATCCATGTGGCTTTGGGAAGGGTGACACCCTCTTTTCAAATAGCCACACCTCATCTTTCGTTCTACTGCACCCCGCTCGACTCCATCATCCAATGGCCGCGGCGCACCGTCTCCACTGCGCGCCTCGGAGAGCATCTGTTGGATAAAACCTCGCACAGAATTAGTAGCAGATCCTAAACAGTTACACCACCTCTTTCTTGACTGTTGAGAGAGCATCATAACAGACGCTTTATCAACGATTGACTTGGATCTCCCCGGCCGAGGTTACATTTTCTCCAGTGTGGTCTAGCATTGGATAATAATATAAGGATATCTGCCCAGACCTTTTTTCTGCAAGGCGAAGGTAATTCTTTGCACCAATTATGTGCTTTAGATTGTAAAAGCAATGTTCAAAAGGCTATTCATGTGATACATCACTGTGTTAGCAAATGTGAATGGTTGTTAAAATATTTAAGAAATGGTTGTAAATGTGTGGCTTAACAATGAGCTGAGCAGTGTACTGGCTGATCGTTTAGTTAGTCTACCGAGTCAGGTTAGATTCGCTGAGTAATGTGAGAGAGTAGTCCCAACAAATATCCAACGCTACTCTACTACGGAGTATAGGCTACGATAAGCAGTGAAAAAATGTTTTTTTGTTTTGGTTTATTACAGACCTACATATTTTTTTGAAAATAAGAGGGCGTTAAGATATAAAAGAACTGAAGACTCAACTTAAAACTGCAACGCGGACAATAATATAGGCACACTAAAGAAACACAACATCACCACACGATGTTCATAAGAAACCCATATTAACTATTACAATGTCCTCTTGCAGAGCATTTAAGAGTGCACTCAGGAACACATTCATGCCAAGCGTGGCCCCACATGGACTAAAAACATCTAATTAACTGGGAGAGAGAGAGAGAGCGCGTGGACCCTCTTACATTTGGCAAGGACACCCAACGACCAAGACCTCAGAGATATGTCCAACACCACCGGACGAGGTAAAACACAAGATCTGAGACCCCCTTCCCTCGTATTGTTATATTTTGGCCGGTAAAGAGAAGATATCATTCATACAAATAAAATATGTAATTGTCAAAGCAAGCAAAATAATGTAATATAGGCATGACTAAATATTTTGGAGGCTGTAACCTATACAGACCTAAACAGAAATCAGCCGTCAAAAATGTATGCTCATATAGGTGTTGACAACAGAATAAGTGCCTGTCAATATTTTCAAGTTAAGTTTCAGTCGTAATATCTAACATTATTCATGGTGAATTCTAATGGCATGAAAACGAACTGCTTTTCAAGTAATTGGGTGATTAGGCTGATAATAAACTGGATTTGTGCACCAACGAAATGTTGGCTTACGGCTGCCTTGAATTAGGAAACCCATAAATATTGTTTGTGTTTTCATTCTAATAAATTGACCTTATTCATGTTGAGTAAGGACTTTATGAACAGAAACAGACTGTTTTGTAGGAATATATTTTATAGAACACATTAGCATGGTTTCTAGAATTAGCCCCTGGCTGTTTATACAGTAATTGGTCTCTATGCATCAGAGTTGAGATTGGAAGCCAAAAACCTCAATCAATGAAAGCCATAAGGATCACTAATTGAATAACTTAATGAGCACCTGTCCTTATCGGTCTACATTGTTTTTAGATTTATTTACCTTCATTTCAGGGTCTTTGTAAAAGTTATGTCCATTTATGAATGTAACATTTAGGCCTATACGAAAGCAAACTATCAGTGATTGACCAACGGTGAACTAATAGATTTTCCTTCTCTCGTGGAGGGCTTGGGAAGTTAATTGGACGTTAGTTTAGCTGTCAGATATAGATTTGGGCCAATCCGTGGTCATTGTCACTTCAATCGAGTTAATGATGGAATCGTGGGGAGCTGAATGGTATGGCTTGTTTACGTTTCATCCGGTCTACCCCGCGGCATAAATTATGACACCCTCTTGTCGCCTCAGACGCGCCATCTTCTTTCATGTTATCATAGCACCCTCTGTCAGGGGTTACAATAACCGTTCACAAGTTATAGTGCCGCATTGCACCTCAATGGTTTTTTGGTTTATGGATCTAATCAAATTACGTGACATACAAAGGTGACATAATACATATTGTTTAAAATTGTTGGGAGTATAGGATAGTCAATAGTCAACCAAGTTGTCAAATGTAGGCTCGATCTCTAAATTAGTGGTTGATAAATAATTGTAGCTTATGGCCTGTGAGCGCAGGAGCAAACACCTGCTTATGTGAAACATAGTCTTAATTTCTTGTGTTATCAGTAATTGTAATGGAAATCAAGCAATGTTGGACAAATCACAGACAAACGATCTTATTTTGAATTTAGACTAAATAATGGGTCAATCTTGACCAGTGTGGCCACACATTGATTCCATAACCTAATGGTGAGTTAGTGGGATATAGCTTACAAAACCAAAGGGTATAGGAACAAAACAGTGTAACAGAAATGCTGCATTATTGAAGTTCTTATGGAACCAACATGGTTTTCATGAAAGTGAGAGGTTCTGCAATATTTCGTGTATATTCTATTTAATTTAAGCAACAACAAAACACGTATGGCAGATATTTCCTCAGGCGTTTTGACGGCACCTTATGTTACATTGTAGAGTATGTTCTCGTAAACATGCATCCAAAACGGTAGGCCTATAGTAAGCCTATAACATAAGGCTTAATTCCCGTATAATTAAAATCAAACCTTATCAAAAATGAATTGTGTTGGTAGCATACACATATTTAGCTGATTTTATTGCGGGTATAGTGAAATGCTTGTGTTCCTAGCTCCAACACTGCAGTAATATCTAACAATATACAACAATACACACGAATCTAAAAAAGTAAAAGAATGGAATTAAGAAAAATGTAAATATTAGGAGGAGTCCGGAGTATATATATATATATGTGTGTATATATATTTTTCTTCAGATATACTACATATTCTATCCATATACTGTCCATATTGTCTATACATCCCATCACACATATAGATTCGTGTGTATTGTTGTATACATATATATATATATATATATGTGTGTGTGTGTGTGTGTGATGGGATGCATAGACAATTTGAACAGTATATGGATAGAATATGTAGTATACCTAGAGAAAAGTTTATGTACAGTTGGCTCAGTTAGTAGAGCATTGGGCTTACAACGCCAGGGTTATGGGCTCGATTTCCACGGGGCACCAATTCGAAAAATGTACCGCAATGCATGAACTTACGACTGCTAAATTACAAAAAAATTAAAATTATTAACTGGAATATGGTATATATATATGAAGTGTGTAAAACATTATTTAAAGTGACCAGTGTTCCATGACTATGTAGCCTCAAAGGTGCATGGCAGAGTCAGTTACCGGGTGGTAGCCGTCTACTGACAGTGACAAATATGAGGTCTAGAACTAATAAAATTGTACATTTTACAGAGGATTATAAATTCGAATCCACTTTGATGGGGAAAACCATAAAGATGAATTATTTAAAGGGAAACAACCTAAATATGAAGTTTTGGCATATCTATAAATGGCGCATATGTGGAGACCATATAGGCTTATAATTGTGCAATTAGAATAAAAAGTCAGTATGAGGGATGTGTGTGTATGTGTGACAGAAAAGAGAGAAGAGAGAGTGTGCGCGCGCTTGTGTATATGCGTGTGTTTATTCCCTTGGGGTTGCTTGGCTTTAATATCCTGCAGGTTGGTGAAGCTTGGCGGGGAGATTTTTACACACTCCGCTAGCACCGTTAATGGTGCTCCTGCTCCCCACCCAGCCTCGTCCGGCCTCCGTTTGATGTGGAAATGAAAGCTGGGAAAGGACTGAAAAAAGAGCCAGGGGAAGCAAGCTGCTGAATGGGTTAAATTAAAAGCAATGGGATTCTTACAAAGTCACTGATGCAGTCCATAGAAAGACAGAGTAGCTGCTGACAACTTTCAAAATGCAATGGCAAACCTCTCCACAGCTGCATTTCCAAGTCCTCACATAAAGGATAAGTCGATTTTTGTATTTATTTTTTTACGTTTAAACGGTCAACTTTAACTAGAACATGTAGCCTATTCCCTGGTGCAGGCCTATGGTATTATTTCCAGCCTGGACACAAGGGAATAAATGTTATTCTACAAATTAATATGCGCATTATCCTGAGCGTATAAGTGGTGAAACATGAGAGTTGTGTAGGCCTAGGCCAAATAGGAATCACTATTTCATTAAATCCCTTTAGTTCAAATACAGACAAAT